>NC_043972.1:43233500-43533500 GCF_902148855.1 Sphaeramia orbicularis | reverse complement strand
ATATAAAATTACACTGGAGATATTAACATTGGTTTTAAATTAGGGGTCACATACAGACCAATATGATCTCAAGTGGGTCAGACCAGTAAAATACTATGATAATAACCTATAAATAAAGAAAACTCCAATTTTTTTTCTTTTAGTGTAAAAAACACAAACACAACTATGCTTCACAAAAAATGCGAATAACCAGAAAAAATATGAACAACCTGAAATGTCTTAAGAAATATTTCTGCCTGTTACTGAATGTTTTGTGTATTTGTAGATCCACTGTGACCTGAAAGTCATAATGCACATGTGTAAATGAGAAGCCAAGGTATAATATTGTTAAATTTGCAGTTCTTTTACTTAAAGGGGTCATATTTTGTTAAACCCACTTTTAATAGTTTTTGGTTCATTTATTTGTGTATTTGGACCCTAACAGTTCATAAAGTTTGAATTTGAACCCTCCAGGTGCTGCAAAGTCTATCTTTATATTCATTTTGGCAAAAAATTGAGTGGATTTCTACAACCTGTTTTAATTCCTTCTTAATTTGTTGCGTCTATAACTAGTTACTTCACAATATTTGCACATATAAGGTCAAGACTTCCGACGAACATTCCTCGAAGTACGACATAATTGTTTATCAGCAGCAGTGGTTGTAGTCCGTACTGAAAATATGTCCAAACTTCGAGCAGATTACCGAAAATGTTCAGTTCAGAACGGGACAGAGCAGCACTGCCAACAACCTGGAGGGGGTGGGGCGTGAAGTGGCTCATTTGCATTTAAAGGGCCAGCGCTCAAAACGACCTTTCTGGTGTCATTACTCAGAAATGGGGTTGATGATGGACCATAGCATTTACAGTTTATGTAGACCACAGGGAAATGTTTTAAAATGCATAATTCCATTTAAAAAAGCAAAATATCACTCCTTTAAGACATTTCAGGTTTATGTTATTACCTCCGCCAAGGAGGTTATGTTTTTGCCAGGGTTTGTCTGTCCGTTAGTGTGCAACATAACTCAAAAAGTTATGGAAAGATTTGGATGAAATTTTCAGGGTTTGTTGGAAATGGGATAAGGAAGAAATGATTAAATTTTGGTGGTGATCGGGGGTGGGGGGGCCCACGGGGGGGGGGGCGCAGACCAGAAAATTTCATCAAAATCTGTCCATAACTTTTTGAGTTATGTTGCACACTAACGGACAGACAAACAGACAAACAAACAAACAAACCCTGGCAAAAACATAACCTCCTTGGAGTGGGGGGCCCACGGGGGGGGCCACTGATCAGCCTTGGCGGAGGTCTGCGCTCTCCGAGTGCTTCTAGTTTGTTTGTCTGTCTGTCTGTCTGTCCGTTAGTGTGCAACATAACTCAAAAAGTTATGGACAGATTTTGATGAAATTTTCAGGGTTTGTTGGAAATGGGATAAGGAAGAAATGATTAAATTTTGGTGGTGATCGGGGGTGGGGGGGCCCATTTCCAACAAACCCTGAAAATTCCATCAAAATCTGTCCATAACTTTTTGAGTTATGTTGCACACTAACGGACAGACAAACAGACAGACAGACAAACAAACAAACCCTGGCAAAAACATAACCTCCTTGGCGTGGGGGGGCCCACGGGGCGGGGGGGGGGGGGGGGGGGGGGGCACTTATCAGCCTTGGCGGAGGTCTGCGCTCTCCGAGTGCTTTTCTCGTTCACGTTTTTAATCAAATTTTGTTGATGTTAATGTCACAACTTTTCACTGTTTTCTTTCTGTTTTCTTGGTTGGGTCCATTTCAGATCATATTGGGCTGAAAATGGCCCCAGAACTAAAATACGTTTGACACCCTGATGTAAAATATCCATAAAACATCCATGCTTTAATGCTATTATATCATAACTCTCTGCTTGTTTTGATGTTACACATTTACAAGGAACATCCACCGCAATCTTAGCTCCAGGCTAAGCAGCTAAGCCCTCTCTTTTCCTCATAAAGTTTTAAAGTAATGGTTAGATGTTTGTTTTATATCATCCTGCCATTATTTATCTCTACCATATAGTGCTTTTCTGTCCACTTCCTCCGTGTACTAAATCCTGGTTGTACTGCATTCTCCATAAAATCCCATAACACTATAATGAAGCTACTGTGTCGTGAATTTTACAGTCGAATTAAACATACCTGTATTGAGGGTAAAAGCTGGGTCACTAAGTATATGGTCCTGTTCAGACTTGGCTTTAGAATGCATCCCCATACTGGTGTCAAGTATCTCTTTTTTTCATTGCTCTATATCAGGGGTGTCAAACTCATTTTAGTTCAGGGGCCAGATTCAGCTAAATTTGATCTGAAATGGGCCGGACCAGTAAAATAATAACATAATAATATATAAATAATGTCAACTCCTAACTTTTCTCTATGTTTTAGAGTGAAAAAAGTTAATTTACATTATGAACAGGTTTACATTTACAAACTATCCTTTCAAAAGATGTGAATAACATGAACCAACTGAAAAAATAAGTGAAATTTTAACAATATTCTTATACATAATACACATGTACATTATAAGTTACAGATCACAGTGGATCTACAAACAGAAAACATTTAACCCTTTCGTGCATGAATTATGAGAACCTTAGTCAAGATTTTTTCTTCAGTGTTGTTATTCCTCCTTAGGCATGAAAAAAACAATGTGATCGAGTTTTTTTTTTTCCTATGGAGTTACAAAAATATCCGTGCATTTAATTTTTGAAGTAAAGAAATATATGTTTAAAACCCAATATCAGAAAGTGATATGAAAACAATGAAATAAAAACATTTTTAATGCTGCCAGTCTGATGTCTTCTCACATTTTAACATATTCTAATGCTAGTAATTACTCACTTCATGGAGATAATATGCCAAAAAAAAAACTGCAGATCAGGTTTATCAAGAACAGAAAAGTTACAGTAATGGTATGAATGTCAGTGTATGGGATGGTGCGTAAGTGTCTACTGTGTTGGCTGATATGGAACTGAAACATCAAAATTAATATACAAGAGAACAGCTGGAGAAGAACTGTCCACTGTAGTGGCCTATGCATGAAAGGGTTAATAACAGGCGGAATATTGTTAAAATTGTACTTGCTTCTCTTAAGACATTTCAGGTTATTCAGATTTTTTGCAAAATTATACTTTGTTTTAGTGTAAATACATGAAAATATTAACATTTACAAAGTGAAACATTTGGAGTTGTCATTATTTTTATGTTATTATGATAGTATTTTACAGGTCCTGCCCACTGGAGATTGAATTGGTCTGAATGTGGAACCTGAACTAAAAGGATTGGTAATATCTTAGTGTAATTTTTGCATTTCACAAATTCATCCCAAGGGCCAGACTGGACCCTTTGGCGGGCCGGATTTGGCCCCCGGGCCACATGTTTGACACCTGTGCTCTATATGCAAATAAAACGGGCATCATATAGCCGAAACTGTAACTAAGCAGGGTTTCATTTCCTGCAGGTATTGTGGTTTCAGCACGAGCTGTCCACATCTAACTGCCTGGTTTTGTACAATCTGCAAATGAATCACAAATGAAGAAACCATCACAAGAGTGAATGATGACTGAAAGGGTTTTTTAGCTTTTCTGCTGTAGTTTTGGTGATTAGGTAGAAAATATAAGTAAAGTCACAGTGCTGATCATAGGTTTTTAACTACTTTTGAGGTGGAATGTCTTCAGTGTTACTCAAAGCATGAGTTCATGTGAATCACTCACTGCACCTTATTCTTGCTAAATATGATTTTCTAAATTTGGATAACCATTTGATATATGCTAATCTCTGTTTACTCTTTAACCCATAAGGACCAAGTGTGACTTCTGTGGCAGTTCTCACTTGAATTTTTCTCTCTATTTAACCTTTCCTAAGGGATTTATCACCATTTATTATAATATTATCTTCTGAATTTTGCATTTTTTCCAGTGAAAATCATCTATTTCCTGTATTTAATTGACTGATCATGAAAATGTTTATAAAAGCTCAGAGTAGAGCAGTGTTTTTCAACCTTGGGGTCGCTAAAATTCAAATGGGGTCGCCTGAAATTTCTAGTAACTGATAAAAATAGAAAAAAACAACTTATTAATAAAAAAAAATTATGGTGAGTTGAGAGAGACAATCATAAAACAAACTCTGAAGCTGAAACTGAAGCATTGTGGTACTGTTTATCTGTCAAATGTTCATTGTGGTCAGTTTCAGATGCTGCAGCTCTTTCATAATTCATAGTTTGAGTTCTTGTTTGTTCAGTATTAATTGTCAGCCTTGTAAATCCAAGCTGGACTGACTGTACATATCCTGACCAAGGAAAATCAAATTCTCACTTTGTGCAGTAATCTACACCTGGCTTTTCTACCTCCGTCCAAAATAATTTGCATTATATAGACTAAATGTTGTCTAAAATTGACATTTACTGCAACATAGTACAGCAAACTATTACATGATCAAAAACAAATTTATTTTTGCAAAAAAATCTGGGGTCACCAGAAATTTGTGATGTTAAAATGGGGTCACAAGACAAAAAAGGTTGGGAACCACTGGGGTAGAGTAAAAGGTTATCATATCAGAACAGGAAAAAAATTAAGAAAAGATGACTTTTTCAGTAAAATATCTTAACCTCGTCTTAACCTTATATGTGCAAATGTCGTGGCATAACTAGTTATAAAGTGTAACAAATCAAGAAGGAATTAAAACAGGTTGTAGAAATCTACTCGATTTTTGCCGGAATGCATATAAAGATAGTTTTATAGCACCTGGAGGGTTCAAATTCAAACTTTATGAACTATTTGGGTCCTTAAATGTACAAAATAATGTACCAAAGACTAATAAAAGTGGGTTTATGAACCCTTTAAATACCATTAACCGTTAATGATGATTTGGAAGTTCTTAGAAATACAAAGTTTCTTCTGTAGAAAGAATAGTAAGATGTCACCAGACCTATGACATATTCAAATAGTCCTATTAACGTTGGTTTTGGAGTCTCTTTTGGCCTGATGTAAACTAACTCAGTTTTTAAATTAATGATTGTCTTTCTTCCGTAAATCTGCGATACCAGCTTCTATACTGATGTCCTAGGTTTGTTCACTGCCTTGCCTCTACTACTCTGCAGCAGCGACACTGTGCTAAACTCACTACTGTTAGATCAGTAATGGAGTCAGCTGAGGCCAACGTGATGGCTAAATAGATTTATGGCGCATATGTAAATGCCCTGAACACTGAGTCCTCGGTTTGATCCCCAGCTGGCAGGAGCATTTGCTGCATGACATTCCCCTACTCGCTTTTCCACATTTCTTGTCTCTCTCCACCCAGAAAACGATCCCAGAAATTAAATGCAGTTACTTAACATCAACTGGACTCCAGGCATCACAAACATCACATAAGCGCACGCAAATATTACATAACGAACCTTTATTACACTTAAATATCCTTCATTTTTAGCATATGAATGAGTGCTTTGGCTTACATAAGGGGTATCAGTGAAGTAGGTGGTCCACTGGTGTGACTTGAGATGCATTGACATTTAGACTGTTAAAAGAAGGTGACTTTTGATTGTGCAGAAATTAGATTTTAGGGCATCTTGGGTGCAGTCACACCTGGCAACAGATTTGTTCACCTGTGATGAGATAACGCATGATGCATGTTAATGCTAGTTCCGAACAGGGCCTGTAGCTAAACGAAGTAAATCAAGTTCCCCTCATATGTTGCCTCCAACATGTGTTACATAAAACTGCAGTTATTTTCACGTATATCTGCATGCACTTGAGTTGACAATGTTATCATTTTGCTTGAATTAACTGGAAAGAAGAAGCAGTTTTCATCTAGCTCTGGAGTTGTTGCATCTGCGTCAATGTCAGCGTTCCTGTACCCTCATTATACTTGCTGATTTGAGCAGTTTGGGTTGTTATGCCTTTCCAGCCATGCCATGACACCTCCGGTCTACATCCTTCCTCTACTAAAACTCTCAGTTTTCCCTTAGCTGTTCTTTTTCTTCAATGGCTCTCATGTGTTCCTGCTGCTGAGTGACATACTGTGGCGGTCTGTCAACAGTGGTCTGCCGACAGATGCTTTTTTGCTCCTTCACTTGAGTAAAGTAGACTCCTGATTGACACCTTATTACAGGGGACCTGCTTCTCTTTGACAGATTTATCACGTAACCGTGAATGTGATTATATCATGAGAGTCCCTGAAATGCCCCTCAAGCAAGTGTGTATAATGTGAAGAATTATAACTCCATTAGAGACACTTTGACAAAACTATAAGAGTACATACACTTCAATATCTATGATCATTAAGACTACATTTACTGAGACATGTCATGCAAAAATAAATCATGACTCACCTTGACAGTGTGCCTCGGCTAAACTGAGCCTGTTATCCTGTTGGAACCTTTTTCTTGAACACATGGCTTAGTCTAAGGCTACATTTACACGAAGCCAGGTATCTGGCAAAATGGAGATTTTTCTCTGCGTTTGTACCTATCGTTTATACCACAGGTGTCAAACATGCGGCCCGGGGGCCAAAATTGGCCCGCCAAAGGTTCTAATCCGGCCCGCAGGATGATTTTGCAAAGCGCAAGTTAGGGCATCAAACTCAAAAATATCATAACTAGAAAAGCACTCGGAGAGCGCATACCTCCGCCAAGGCTGATCAGTGCCCCCCCCCCCCCCCCGTGGGCCCCCCCCACGCCAAGGAGGTTATGTTTTTGCCAGGGTTTGTTTGTTTGTCTGTCTGTCTGTCTGTTTGTCTGTCTGTTAGTGTGCAACATAACTCAAAAAGTTAAGGACAGATTTTGATGAAATTTTCTGGTCTGCGTCCCCCCCCCCCATGGGCCCCCCCACCCCCGATCACCACCAAAATTTAATCATTTCTTCCTTATCCCATTTCCAACAAACCCTGAAAATTTCATCCAAATCTGTCCATAACTTTTTGAGTTATGTTACACACTAACGGACAGACAAACAAACAAACCCTGGCAAAAACATAACCTCCTTGGCGGAGGTAATAACCTATAAATAATGACAACACCAATTTTTTTCTCTTTGATTTAATGCAAAAAACATTAAATTATGAAAATATTTACATTAACAAACTATCCTTTAACAATAAAATGTGAATAACCTGAACAAATATGAACAACCTGAGATTTTTGAAAGAAAATGAAGTGCAATTTTAACAATATTCTGCCTGTTACTAAAAGTTTTGTGTCTTTGTAGATCTGATCTGTAACGCATATGTATAAATGAAAAATCGAGGCATACTATTGATACAATTGGACTTATATTTCTTAACAAATTTCATTTTTTTCAGGTTATTCACATCTGTTTTGTTTGGATAGTTTGTAAACGTAAATATTGGTATAATCAAATGTCCTTTTTTGCACTAAAACAATTTGGAGTTGTCATTATTTATTGGCTATCTTGCTATTATTTTACTGGTCCGGCCCACTTCAGATTAAATTGGGCTGAATGTGGCCCCGGGAAGAAAATGAGTTCGACACCCCTGGTTTATACGACAACGATGGAGACGCACTGAAAACGATGGCTTATAAAAACTTGGGCCAAAGTGGAGAATTCGGTAAATCTCTGTTTTCGCGTTTGCATGTAAACAGAGGGAAACACAGATTATCGGTCGGACGTCATAGTTTTGAAGGAGATATTCTACCACGTCACATGTGATGATACAATTTAGAGCTGAGGTCTCAAAGTCATTTTCTTTCGGGGTCCACATTCAGCCCGATTTGATGCCAACTGCGCTGGACCAGTAAAATAATAGCATAATAACCTATAAATAATGACAACTCCAAATTTTTGTCTTTGTTTTAATGCAAAAAAACCCAAAACAAAACATTAAATGATGAAAATACTTACTTTTATAAACTATCCAAACAAAAAAAGATGTGAATAACCTGAAAAAACTGCAATTTCTTAAGAAAAATAAGTACAATTTTAACAATAATTTATCATTTATACATATGCATCATGGACTGGATCTATAAAGGCACTAAACCCTTAGTAACAGGCAGAAAATTGTTAAAATTGTGCTTAATTTTCTTTAGACATTTCAGGTTGTTCGTATTTGTTCAGGTTATTCACATTTTATTGTTACAGGATACTTTGTAAATGTAAATATTTTCATAATTTAATGTTATTTTTTGCACTAAAACAAAGACAAAAATTTGAAGTTGTCATTTGTTAATAGGCATAGTATAATATTACTTTTTTCAAATCAAACTGAGAAGAAAATATGGAGTCATTATTTTTTGTAGGTTATTATGCTATTATTTTACTGTCGATCATATTGACCTGTATGTGGAACCTGAACTAAAATGAGTTCGATAGCCTTGACTGTAGAATTTTTGCGCTTTGCAAATTCATCCCACGGGCCACATTAGAACCTTTGGCGGGCCACATTTGGCCCCCGGGCGGCATGTTTGAGACCCCTAGTTTAGAAGAAGACGATGGAGCTGATGAGTAAAGTTACAAATATGAAAGAATCAGATAAGGTCCACACAACCTGTGAGCTCCTAAAAAGTGCGGTGAATAAAACTTTTAGAGAGCTAACAGGTTGTGTGGACCTTACCTGATTCTTTCATCCGCTGTTTCTTTGGGATCCTGCACACTTTTTAGTGACTGGATGTGCGTGTCATGACCTCTTTTCATAAAGTTACAAGTATTAAATGAGAAAGTAAGGAAGTTTGGTGCTAGCGAATGTTAGCATCTTAGCTAATTAGCGCCCACTACATCTGCTTAACAGAATCTTCATGTATTTACTTGATCTAGAACAGGGGTGTCAAACTCATTTTAGTCAGCCTAATATGATATAAAGTGGGCTGGACCAGTAAAATAATAACAGTGAAAAAAGTAAAATTATATTATGAACAGGTTTACATCAACAAAGTTTTCTTAAAAATCTGAATAACATGAACAACTTGAATTGTCTTAAGAAAAACAAGTGCAATTTTAATAATATTCTGCCTCTGTTTATCAGTTTATCATTTACACATATGCATTACAATCACACAAAACATTTAGTAACAGGCAGAATATTGGTCAAATTGCATTTACTTTTCTTAAGACATTTCCATTTGTTTATATTTGTTCAGGTTATTCACATTTTTTGTAAACGTATAGTTTGGTAATATAAACATTTTCATGTAATTTTACTTTTTTACACCAAAAAAAACAAAGAGAAAATTTGGGGTTGTCATTATTTATAGGTTATGATGATAATACTTTACTGGTTCTGACCCACTTGAAATCTAACTGGAATGTATGCGTCTATGTGAATTAAAATGGTTTTGACACAATTTTAAGTCTTAAGTGTAATTTTTGCAATTCACAAATTCATCCCGCGGGCCAGATTTGGACCCTTTGGAGGGCCGGATTTGGCCCCCGGGCCGCATGTTTGACACCTGTGATCTAGAATAAGGCTTTTATGAGGTGTTTCCACATCTTCATACTTGATATTTTGTTTATCAGTCCTTTATTTGTTCTGTCCAGTTCAGTGGAAGGTAAATGAAGTGTTTACGCCCATGCTTCATCAATTAAAGACAAATAACATGACTGAAAAACAGACTACAGACTAAACAGAGTTCAAACCCTTTTTTTTTTTTTATCCGCTCAGACACATTAGAAAAGCAGTTTGTGATTGAAAGAAAAGGTCATCGGCTCATTTATTTGCATTTTATTGGTTGCACATCTCGGATTTATTTGGACCAGGAAAACACATCATCACTTACATCCCCGTTGGTTCATACGTGTAAACGTAACTTAAAACATGATAACATTTGTGTTCTTGAGTGTAAGTGCGATCCCCTCAGCTCCCACTCTCTCTGGGCTGTGTAATTCTGCTTCGTTTTACTTTCCCTACGTGTCTTGTACGTCCCAACTTTAGGCCCTAATTAAGAAGTGGATGTTCTCCTCCGGGGTGTGAATGTGTACAGTATGTTTGGCTATGCGAGTGGATGCGAGTGTGTGAACGTAGTGTTTCTGAGAAAGCGGCAGAGAAGCATGTCAGCCTGTTTTCTCTCTGTGCTACTGAACCAGATACGAAAGCTGACGAAGCCGCAAGGTTTAAATAAGACCCGCCGTGCAATCTGCATTCTCATTTTTACCCTTATTTTTTTTTTATTATGAAACAGATGTATGGTCTGTATAAACTTTTGACACTGTTATGTAAACTGGGAGTACCCCTGCTATTAATTTTTTCATGCCTCATTACAATACGGAGTATTAATAAGATGGTCCCTTGAGCCTTTCATGTAAACATCTTAACAGGAGTAATGTCTTCTTTCTGATTATTGGCCTTAGTCTGCGCATGTTAATGGGACCATTGTCACTGAAGGCAACAGGCCACTGCATTTCTCATTTTCATGCTGGTGGTTTATTTGGTGCTCAGTCTTTGCTGTCTTGTTGTTGGAGTGAGAAATTACTGATCACTTGAACATCAATTACTGCAGCCACTCTTACTTTGTAACAACTTTAGCGTCTTTTCAGCCTTGGTAGATTTGCAGGCAAAATTACTTAGCTAACCAGATATCAGTTTTTAGAACGAGCGAGGAATGGTAGTTTTATTTTTAAATACATTTAATACATAAGCAATAGAAGTGTCATGATAATTGACATTTGATGCCACAAGAATAGAGTAAGTCTGACAATAGTTTATTTATCGAAGAGCTATTTATTAGCACTGAACACGGGGAAACAAATAAAAATCTCACTTTTGCCCGTGAGACTTTGTAAAACCTCCAGATTACGTTATCCCCCTAACATCTGAATTTATATACAAGTATATTAAAAAATACATTATTTGTGTTTTTGCTTTCAAGCAGATGCAAAATTAAGTGAAGGTTTTTAATTTGACTGTAGCACTTAAAATACCGTAATTTTCGGTTTATAAGCCGCTACTTTTTTCCGCATGCTGTGAGCCCGCGGCTTAAAAATTATGCGGCTAATTTATGTTTTCCAGGCTAACAATCGATCCGGCTGTTGAAGAAGGAAATAGAGGTACTGGCATCAATGAATTGATGGTTAGATGTTGGAGACGGGGTGGGTGTGGCTTATAGTCAGATGCGGCCAATAGTCCAGAAAGTACGGTACATAGAATTTTGGGTATGATGCCAATTTGCAACAACATGTATAGTTGTCAATAGTACTGAAAAAGTAATCAATCTAGAATTTGTGTCAGGAAATGGAGATGGTTTCATTGATGCTGCAAAATTATTTTCAGTGTCCTGACTAGGTACGTATCGAATATGCCTTAAATGGCTCTGGGGAATACACTATCTAGGATGGATCCAAATTTGTCAAGATTAAGGGGTTATGATGTACAAAACCAATACTGAAATACACAAAGACAGGACTGGTAATGACAGTATTAATAGTAGCACCAACTGAAGCAGACAACTGTGGTTCAGAAGGCAGAGCAGGTGTTTTCAAGGTTGATGGTTCAATCTCCGGTCCCTGAAAATGTCCTTAACCGTTTATAGGTCACTCATATGCCTCGTTTCCACTGCGTGGTATCGGCTCAACTCGACTCAACTCGGCCTTTTTGCGTTTCCATTACGAAAAAGGACCTGGAATCTGGTACCCGGTACTACTTTTTTGGTATCACCTCCACTGAGGTTCCAGGACTGGGGACCAGATACTAAACTGTGACGTGTAAACACTGTAGACCACTAATTAGTCAAGAGAGTTTTCTCTGTGACCCGCCGTTTTACAAAAAACAGATGTGGAAGCGGACAGTAAATATAGCGGTACATTAATCCACATGATAACAGCCCAAAACTACACCATGGTCGGTCGAGGAGATTCAGTCTTTGGTGGCCGACGTAAAAATTCAGACGAGACAACACGCAACGAGCAAGTTTATCAGCAACTCTCTGAGCAGACGACACGGAAGTAACGCGCTGCATCGCTATGACGACCAGGTACTGTAAAGTCGGTAGTATCTTGTAATGGGAACGGTCTCCAGGAATACCGAGTCGAGCCGAGCCGAGTCGAGTCGAGTCGAGTCGAGCTGGTTCCACGTTGTGGAAACGCGGCAATAGAAATACTCTGAAATTCAAAATTTGAACATTTGTGTGTTATTGGAGGACATAACAAAAATGTATTACTTTTGTGAAATTTTTCAAGATTTTTTATTTTTATGTAGAAAATCCAGGTCAGTTAAGTTACCATATTTGGTTTCTTACCCTTATGTGGCAAAAAAAAAAAAAAAATCCAAGAAGTATTTGTAAAATATGCAACAAAAACACATGTGAGGTGCAAAGAACATCACTTTCAGAACATTAGACCAACATAAGTGCTGATCCAGACCCCTGTCCACATCCACATGATCCTTTGAACATCATTCCTTACATTAGTACCATTACTTCATGGTACAAAGCAGGTCCACTCACTGTTCATGCAGAGGTGGACCTTACAGACCCTGTAGACCACATTGGACCTGAGATTGTTGACTCACTGTCCTCACTGGAACTGTTGTTGTAACTGTCTTTTAATGTATGTGGAAATTACCAAAAATAGTCAATAGGTGTGAGATGTATGGACTCCATGAGCGTAAACAGCTCCAGTGTGGGTCAAAAGAAGTCAGTATTGAAAGCAAGACAGTGTGGGTGTTTAGTTCTATAGAGGTTATAAAAAACATTCACTGATACTTTAAATAAGACTACGCTAAGATGAGAAAATGTACGAAACAATAAAGGGTTAAGCCAGATTTTAACAGCATGTTGCTCCCAGTGACTGTTTCACTGGTGTGTGACTGTGCGAATGGGTGAATGTGACACTTTGAGTACCACTGAGGTAGAAAAGTGTGATTAAGGGAAAAAAAAAAAGGGGGTTACAACTACTTAACAAGTTGCTGCTCTTACAGGAGCAGAAGTCAAACCTCACATTTTGGAAAGTGAAGTGGAAATAGTTATGCAATATGGCATTTCTATCAGTTCCCTCCAGCTGTTTTATGAAGGTGAATGGAGATGATTGTTAGGATTATGCAAAATAACTGTGATTAGCTCAAATAATTGCCGTAAAGCAATTATATATAATACTTATGACACACAGGGTATGTTAAAAATATTTAAAGAATTTTTAAACACAAGGTTGAATCAAGATAAATAAACAAGACTGAACACAGTAAAGGCGGCCATACACTGTGCGATTTTAGAGACGATTTCTCACTCGTGCGACTATTTCTGGGATCGGGCCAGATGTGCCTCTAATCGTGTGTCGTGCTTCGTGCAGTGTACATGGGGTAAGGAGAAGCAATTAACATCTCACGACCAGCAATCGTGTGTTTGCAAGGAAAACAGAGCAGTTCGAAATCCTGCTCGCTCCTCGTGAGGGTATCGCACTGTCAAAGCAGTACCACGAGCTGATGTGCCTCAAACTCTCACACTGTGCATGTGCGAATACAATAATATCCAGCTACTGTAAGCTAATTCTAAGCTAACAGTAGCTGGCTATTGGCCTAATGCAGTTTAGCTTTTGCAGCTTACCTCTAGTTCCCGCTGTAGGATTGACAGCCCATACTGTCCATGTCTGGCCGACCAAATCCTGCTCCAAACACATCGTTGTCTTTCCTTCATTTTTTGATTCCCCGCAGATAACGGCACATATTGCCAAAGCAGCTCGTTGGTTTTTGTTTAGCTCTACCTTTTCGTGACTCACTCCAATACACAATCGTCTATGCGCTTCCAGATTCCTTGGTATTTTAACGTTGTATTTCCGGATACAACACTCAAACGTGTGGTGCATCCTCTGGTGGATGGTCCGACAGTGTGAGCAGTCAGGTCGCATACGAGCATCGAGAGCGTACGAGAACATGAATCGTGAGCCTGACTTTACAATTGATTCGCACAGTTTGAGATGGAGCTGCGTGCAACGATCGAAATAATCGCACAGTGTATGGCCGCCTTAAGAATATGATATGAACCGGAACCAGAACTGGGCCCGGCGTTCACTCTGCCGCTACATTCACAAGCACCGCTAAGTAGCGTATCAAATAGGTGACATTCCTGTAAATGAATCATATGCTGTGTGGACAAATGTTTGAGCATATTGATGGGATTCCACCCTTTTGAAGACACAGAAGCTTTGCAAGTGTTCCAAGTAAGTGGACCTGGTGTCGACTTTTTAGACCGTTTCTGCCTCAACACCATGTTAGCTACGTTCTGACCAAAACAATGCAGCGTACGTGTGACATCATCGCACATGCGCAGCGAAGGCGGAATCGATGAGCAGAATCGTTAAGCAGGCAGGCAAACGATTCCAAGGAATCGAGCTACTGGGATCCAGTTCTCAAAAAGAACCGGTTCTCGATTCGCATCCCTACTTGCAAAACAGGAAATAAATGTTGATTGTGAGTAGAATACTTGTGACTTGGCTGGAGGTTTCTATTGCTTTTCCTTATTAAAATATAGCATAATAAAATCAGTTCATTCTTTTTGAATAACCCTGTACATCGGACATATTTCACAGCGACTGGCCCAATTCCAGACTTTTCTCTCAGTATTGAATACACTGAGACAACTGGATGGTTGGCCAGACTAGTTGTAAACCACATGGATAAAAATGTGACTCCTTGGTTCCAGGTTGGTAGTCTCCTGCTCCCTCTGCACATGTTTTCAGTCTCTTTATTTAAAAGTAAAATACCCAAACCTTATGAAAAGGTCAGCTGGACCTCCATGTCAAGAGGCAAGACGGTAAGGCCTTGTTAGCCAAATCACCAAATTATTTAACCTCCTTACTTGAATACAGAGCTCTTCATCATCACATCAGGTCACAGGAGAAGCTGATTTTACAAACTCCTCACACTAACACTGCACTTGGGTGGACTGGTTTCCTCATTTTTGCATGAAACTACTGGAATGACTCGCAACACAGCCAGAAACTAGATACGAATATTCAGTTCAACCACTTAGAATCGCTGCTTCTATTTTAACTCTTTCACTGCCATGGGCCGATTCAATCGGCTTTACGAATACAACCTTTAAAGTGCCACGGGCCGATCAGATCGGCTTTGGAGAACACGCCATATTTGTGTACAAACAAACCATCCACCCCCATTTCTTTCTCACATTTCGATGACGTTCTTTCAAATCTTCTTGCAAATTACGATCAATAATGAATCGGTTGCGTCCGGTGCGTTTTTAATCTAAGTAGCAATCGGTCGGATGTTACTGAGCGGTTTTTGACCAAGGAAGAGCTCGCGTTTCGTTTTCTGCTTGGGAAATTTTATGAATGAATTTATGAATGAAATCATATGCAAATTAGATGGCCATTTTGTAGTAATATTGTAAACACAGCGATCTGTCAAAACAGTCCCATCTGCTAGAAAATGAGTTCTGATGACGATTCAGACTTCGATTATAAAAACGACGCGAAATACTGAAAAATGGCCAAATTCTGTGGCACTTTTAAGGCTTATTAGCCCCTTAACTGTCTGGCACCGAAAGAGTTAAACAACACTTGCAACTGTTTCTAATGTTTTTTTGTTGCTAATTCAATGTGTTTATCTCTGGTTGCTGCCTTGTTTGACTGAATCATTTATAATGCCTATGTAAATATGTATGTCGTACCCAGGTCTCTTTTGCAAATGAGATCTTGATCTTAACGAGACATCCTGAATTCTAATTAAAGAAAAAAAAAAACCCTTGAGAACGATGAGGTTTTCAGTCTGGATTTAAAAAACTGCGATGTTCGGGCCCGTCGTAAGATCATCAGGCAGTTAGTTCTAGCGCTGTACGGCTTTAATGGCTCAACACAAACATATAAAACTCATCACAATTGGATTAGTTCACCCAAAGAAAAATAAATGATCCATTTGTTTTCATTAAAGCCTAAATTGTAGTTTAGAACCCAAAGCTACTGTTTACTACATCTAAAAAAACCTACCGGTACGTGCCTCCGTGTAGTTGTGACTTCCACCCCCTCACATGCTGGCCATTCGTTATCATTTCACTACTCCAATTAACAGTGGCCTGCAGCTTTTGTGGCATTGTGTCCCAGAGATGGTTCTATCAGTCTTGCTTGGCTGCTGCTCCACACACAAAGCATGACAAATGAGAGAGGCCTCTCGCTCATTACCTGGACTGTAATCACTGTGTTGCCTGATAAGATAACTGTTACACTGCATGCTCGCTTATTGACAACATTAATGCCGCTGATCAACTATCTGAGCTATCTGTACAGGTGTGGTGAAACGGAACAAATGGCAAATGCAATTGATTGCCTCACTTGTGACCTTTGGGCGATTTTTGATCTACTGCAAGAAGTGAAAAGAAGTGGGCTCGTCAGCAGAGGGGTGGTCTTAGATCGGTGTAACCCCCCTCCCCGCCAGTAAATGTGACACAGATGGAGACAGATAAACAGCATCTATTATGTATTCAAATACACTCAAATGCACCATGTTCTATCCCATATTGGAGTCATCTGTCAGGGTTGTTGCACTGTAGCTTGCAGGCAGTGAGACCAGCATGATGGAAGGGGCTTTAGAATGGATGGAGCCAATTCGTTGTCGCCCCCCCCCCTCCCCCCCCCCCCTTTTTTTTTTTTTTTTCCCTTCCCTCCCCTGCAGTCCTGTTTCCAAGGGGAGCCCCAGGCTGTGGTGAGATAAGAGCACCGTAGAGGATTCTGTTCTAGACTCGGCTCACTTCTGCTGTTGGTTTGTACTCACTGGTCTGGTTGAGCAGTCTCAGTTAGAAAAACTAAGCTTAACATGAAGAGGCAGGACGAGGCAGCCCTGGACAGGCAAAACAAAGTTACCACAAGCATTAGCGGATGCATTTCTGAGGGATTTAGTTTGATGATATACAGGGGTTGGACAAAATAATGGAAACACCTTCACCTCAAGATGATAATGCCCCAATCCATACAGCTAGAATTGTTAAAGAATGGCATGAGGAACATTCTAATGAAGTTGAGCACAGTCCCCAGACCTCAACATTATTGAGCATTTATGGTCAATTTTAGAGATTCAAGTAAGACGTCGATTTCCACCGCCATCGTCTCTAAAAGAGTTGGAGGGTATTCTAACTGAAGAATGGCTTAAAATTCCTTTGGAAACAATTCACAAGTTGTATGAATCAATACCTCGGAGAACTGAGGCTGTAATTGCCGCAAAAGGCGGACCTACACCATATTAAATTATATTTTGTTGATGTTTTAAGGTGTTTCCATTATTTTGTCCAACCCCTGTATGCATTCAAGGTGTGTTTTGTTGGTCCACATGGTAAATGGTCTGCACTTACATAGCGCATTTTCGACACTTTCATGGTGCCCAAAGCGCTTTACAAAGCCTCACATTCACCCATTCACACACACACTCATACGCTATGACCATGCAAAGTGTCACTTTAACCCTTTCATGCATACTGGTCACTCCAGTGGACAGTTATTTTACGGCTGTTCTATTGTTTATTCATGGGTTTTGTTGTTTTAGTTCCATATCAGGACTCTTATGCATCATTCAAAACACTGCAGTTCATACAATTACTGTAACTTTGCTGTTCTTGATAAACCTGATCTGCAATAACATGTTTTAGTGTAAATCAATTGCTAATTGTTATTAGACTGTAATTAACAAACAATTTTAATTTTTTAATTTTATTATTTTTGTTTGTTTGCATATCCTCCTGAGACCCAGCAATGCATTTTGTCCTCTGTAGGGGACAAAAGTTTAACAGTTTTACTTTAAAAATGCTGTCCATTACAACGGACATTCCATTAAAAAAATCAGTCAATCAATAAAAATAGTTTTAAAAATATATCTGAAAAAACTGTTGCATTATGCAGTTTCAAATCAAGACAAATTTTTAATGTAAAAAAGCTAAAACTGTCCATTTTCTGGGTCTCAGGAGGACATTATCTCCATGAAATGAGTAATAACTAATATTAGAGTGTGATAAAATGTGAGAAAACAGTAGCAATTTAGCAATTAGCGGCATTAAAAATGCTTTTATTTCATAGTTTTCACACAGTATATCACTTTCTGATGATGATTTTTAAATAAATGTTTCTTTGCTTCAAAACTTAAATGCATGGTGTCCAGCTGAGTGGACATTTTTGTAAATCCATGAAAAATATGTTCATTTAAAAAAAAAATAAATAAATAAAAATCAATTTCATTGTTTTTTTCATACCTACAGAGGAACAAAAACACTCAAGAAAAAAATATTGACTAAGGTTCTCATAATTCGTGCATGAAAGGGTTAATTACCTCCGCCAAGGAGGTTATGTTTTTGTTGGCGTTGGTTTGTCTGTTTGTCTGTCTGTCTTTGAGCAAGATAACTCATAAAAGTTATGGATGGATTTGGATGAAAATTTCAGGAAATGTTGATACTGGCACAAGGAACAAATGATTAAATTTTGGTGGTGATCGGGGGTGGGGGGGCACTGATCTGCCTTGGCGGAGGTCTGTGCTTTACGAGTGCTTTTCTAGAAAAGACAGCGCAGACCTCCGCCAAGGCAGATCAGTGCTGCCCCACCCCACCCCCGATTACCACCAAAATTTAATCATTTGCTCCTTGTGCCAGTATCAACATTTCCTGAAATTTTCATCCAAATCCGGGGCACTGATCTGCCTTGGCGGAGGTCTGCGCTCTCCGAGTGCTTTTCTAGTTGTAACTTAATTTTGATGATACCAGGTGATTTCATGTATAAACCACAAGAATGTCATTAATTTGCCATGCAAGGTGCTGCTAGACCCTACTGGGAGCAATGTAGGGTTCAGTGTCTTGTCCAAGGACACTTTGACATGTGGACAGTTGGAGCCAGGATTTGAACCGCCAACCTTTCGGTCATTGGACGACCCGCTCTACCAATCAAGCCACAGTCGCCTTGTTTAAAACACAACATCAGTATCTCAGGAGCAATATGACAGAATAAGGCAAACTCTAGTACTTGCATATAAGGATGAACTGGGACAATTTTGGTGACTGAAGGTTAAAATCTGTTCTATTTGTCTATTCAAAGTCTTCTTATTCACAATCTGTCTATAGTTATGCACATATTTTGCCAAAAATATCTTTTCAGTGTGTGATGGAATGTCGCAAAATTTGGCACAAATGTTCAACTCAAAAAACTGAAAATGTTTTGGTTGTCAAAATTCGGTGGTCAAGCATGCTCCTGACCTCATGTTGGTCAGCCTTATGAATGTGATATTTCATGAGAAACAGAGGGATTTTTCTGTTATTTGGAACAAACCCTCAATTGGAAATAACTGCAGGAGTAGTGGGTGAATCTGATTGAATTTTTGGGTCTAGTTGCAGGATATCCTGGTGGGCGTTACAATGAATTGCCCTTTTAGGGTCACTCCACTCTGACACTAAAATTAATCAATCAATTGTCAGTAACTAAGTTGATCTGTTGGTTGTGAACATGGACTTTTTTGGATGTGAAGTTAAAAATCTCAACTACAGCTTCTTGAATCTTAAAAACGTTCTTTTTTCTGGATTAAACGATTCATTTACATCTTCCATCTTGGGCTTTAGAAACACTATTAACATTTTACACAAAGTTAATTGACTATAGAACTAATCATTAGTTGCTACCCTACACTTGAACAAACAGTGCCGTTGTTGCTTGATGAGATTGCTCACTTATAAAATGGAAGTTTTTTCCACTATCACATGGTTTGTACAGTACAAAAGCTCCACGTTGGCAATCAGAAGTGGATATTTAACAGTTAATCGATTAGTTGTAATATTCTCCGGTTTCTGTCCTCTGACATCACCGACTATATTTGGCTTATGGATCAAACAAGATATTTAAGGCCTAATCGATATATATATATATATATATATATATACATATATATATATATATATATATATATATATATATATATATATATATATATATATATATATATATTTATTTTTTCTTTTTTTTTTTTTTTTTTTTTTTTTTTCCATTTTCTGACGTATAGGCCTGGATTAATAGAGATAATAATAGACAAATTGATCTACAGCGTCAGTAATAATCAGCTGCAGCCTTCCACTTGCACGGGCTGTGTCAGCAACTTCATAAACACCGAGCAGAGGAGGTGTTATTTGATAAGACCGCTCGCTTATGTCACGGTAGTTCACTCTTCCCGTCATGTGGATGCACAAAGTCCAACGTGCAACGGAGATCAGACGAGGACGTGTGCGTTAGTGTCTTTGTGCGCTCACACGTGTACATATTGGTTTTCGACCGGTTTGCTGGAGTCCTGCCCTTTCACAGTTATTAGTCATACAGACAGATGTGGTTGGGAGGTCATATTGCGTAATTTGGCCCAGATGTAGGTGGAGAGTTTGCAGCCAAGCGCTAAGCTGGAAGCTGTTAACTCCCCCCTCCAATCCCCCAGTGCTATTGTTTTTCCTTTTTGACTTCAGCTCAAGGGTTTTCCCATAAAAATGAATTTCAGGCTGCGTGTGATTGGAAAGTTGAATGTGTAGTTCGGGTGGGGGGGTGGGGGTGGGGGTGGGCTGAAGAAACTCTTAACTCTTGTCTGGAGCCTGCATACTGTTTGGCGAATTCATTTTCTTGAGGTCATACCCTGTTCTGTGTTTTGCGAAAGTATGCCTGAGCTTGTTTTGTAATTTTTGCAGTTTCCTGTGTATGTTTCCTCTACAGCGATGATACATGGTGCTTGTCAAAAAGCTGAGCAACACCGAGAAGGGAAATGGAAAAGATGTGGCGCAAAGATGACCATAGATTCAAGCTGTGGCTCGAGATGTGCAGGGTTTTTTCTTCTTTTTTTTTGTTTTTTTTGTTTTTTTCAAGCAAAAGCAGAACAGTCCCAGACTTTGACATTTCTCTTATCATCTGATTTCACTTCTTTGTCGTGGCTTAACTGCTTTAAAAGCTGCTTTTTCTTTTCTTCTCTCTTTCTTGTGAAACTAAATGTGTATGACAGGAGCAAAAGGCAGGGGAGCGTGAATGTCAACAACCGATTAAACGCACTTCGGTTGTTGAAGCCTGACTCACCTATTCTATTCATTTATATTGTCAGTTCATGTACTGGTGCTCGTTGAAATGGAGAATAATCGATTCTAATTGCACATTATCTACCGCATCTAATTATGTCATTACTTGACAAAGGAGTTGTACACTTGAGGCGATTCAGGGCTGTGTTCATATGTCTGAACTTTAACCTTGCCAAAGTCTTTGTCTGTGCTGTATAATTAAACATGAGCCTGCACAGGATTTAGTTTAGCTTATTGCTAGAATATATCACTTTCCGTGGTGAATATTTAATTTAAAAAAAAAAAAAAAAAAAAAAAAAAACTTAGGAAAGAGGCAAATTTGCATTTTTGCATTGATATTCAATTCCCTTGAAACTCTTGCCTTTCATTTGACCTACTTCTGTTATATTGCCAAGGTATGATCCTCTGCTGGTATAACTTGCCTGCTGTCTGCTCTTTTTGATAAGGGCTTATAGTAATTTGATTTGTATGCTCTTTACATGACTGGTCAGCAGCACTTTTAATCTGTCACAGAGGAGCTGTTTCTATCTCAGTGTTACCAGAATAGTGCGATGCTTTGTCATCGGAGGACTATCAGTCACGAACAGCTATGAAAAGGGTCAGGAAGACAGATGTGGAAAAACAGTGCTGACAAAGAATAATAGGGTAATTTTTAAAGTAGAAAAGAAACATTGGAACAAACCGACGCCTTGGTTGATAAAGGCTCATCCAGCGGAACAGCGAGGTGCACCCCAGTGACCACAGCGGCACCGGATTCATATTAATCATTGTTTTAACCCATAAAGATCCAGTGTTACTTTTGTGTGAGTTCCCAAATGAATTTTTCTTTATTTAACCTTTCTTAAGTGATTTAGCACCATTTATTATAAAATTACTCTCAGTATTTTGTACTTTTCACTGTAAATTATGTATTAGATGTTCATGAAAACTCTAAATTCAAAGGTTATTATATCAAAAACGGAGAAAACTGGACTAAACTGGAGAAAACTTGACTTTTTTCAGCAAATCTATCATTAATTGAACATAAACCAAGTGTGTCCTTCCACTGTCACTGATCCAGTTCCATGGGTTTTACTGCTAAATTAATGTTGTAGAAGATGACAGTGTTTCCAAGTTCTCTATGGAGCCTCTGACCGTCCAAATGGGTCATATCTGATGACCATGACAAGATGACAAACTGTATTTTAAATAAATTATTAGCATCTGGGTGCTTCTATGAAGCTGGTCACTAAAAACAGGACAGAAGGGCTAAAAATTCAAACCAGATGGAGAATAATGTTATGAAGCAAGTTTGGAAGCATTTTGGGTCCATTTTAAAAATAAATACTGAGATAAAAGAGAAACTATTTTTTAGATAAGAACACATTTTATATTATTTTATATTTATATTTAATACAAAAATCTGTGTGTAACAGTCAAAAGGAAACAAAAATTACACGCTGTTTTATTTTAAATATCATTTTATTCTGTCACAGTTACATTTTGGGAATTGAACTAATTATGCAATGCAGTGTTTCACAAAAAATGACTGCTGTTGCAAAATCATTCGCCATTTATTACCTCCGCCAAGGAGGTTATGTTTTTGCCAGGGTTTGTTTGTTTGTCTGTTTGTTTGTTTGTTTGTCTGTCCGTTAGTGTGCAACATAACTCAAAAAGTTATGGTCAGATTTTGATGAAATTTTCAGGGTTTGTTGGAAATGGGATAAGGAAGAAATGATTAAATTTTGGTGGTGATCGGGGGTGGGGGGGCCCACGGGGGGGGCCACTGATCAGCCTTGGCGGAGGTCTGCGCTCTCCGAGTGCTTCTAGTTTGTGTTTAAATGGGCAGGTTCTGCATGTAACGCAAGTGGACACAATGGGTTACACATGAAACCTGGAATAAGACTGAGATTCATGAAAAACCCACGTCTGGATTAGAAAAACCACTAGGATCGTCAAATTTACACAGTGTCTTTATTTATAGTGGTATATAAGACCATTTACAGCCATGTTTTCCAGATCAAATGCACTGACACCAAGGTAGTTTTTCATGTCCCAATTTTGGTCCTCCCTACTCCCCCTCCAATACTTTATTAAAAATTCATAAATTTTGGGTTGGCTCAGCGCAAGAGCATCATTTTTTTTTGCATTTATCTGAGGTCATCATTAAGTTCATCCTGGGGGAAAATACGTCTAAATTTCTCTTTTATTATTGGGTCTAAAAAAGCTGGCAAAGGGCCAGGTACCAAAATAAACCCAGTTTCATAGAAGTACCCAAATATTGATAGGATTAGTGGATCAACAGGTTTTAAACAGTTTAGATCAGTAGATAATTTTGGTTAAAGGTAGATGTTTGGGTCTTTATGGGTTAATGATGAGATGCAAGTACGGCTGTGAGAGGTCATGTGACCAAAGATTTTTACTGATTTTGTTCCATCATTTTATTTTGCTGCGTCACAACCTTCATGGGTCATTTTACGGGTACGGGCAGGACATTTGCACAAAGGAAACACAACAAAACATGCAAATATTGAGGACATTGAACCTATCAAACTATGAAACGTACATCTACAACAAACATGCTAGTGTTAAACAGTTTAGATCAGTAGATGCTTTTGGTTAAAGATGGATGTTTGGATCTTATTGGGTTAATGATGAGATGCAAGTATGGCTGTGAGAGGTCATGTGACCAAAGATTTTTTTTTTTTTTTTTACAGATTTTGTTCTATTATTTTATTTTGCTATGTTACAACCTTCATGGGTCATTTTATGGGTATGGGCAGGACATTTGCACAAAGGAAACACAAACAAACATGCAAATATTGAGGACACTGAACCTATCAAACTACACTGTAAACTCCAATAAGTGAATTTAACTCAAAAAAATAGTTGAAACTGATTATATTGAAATTTTTAAGTAATGTAACTCTAAACCTGTTGCCTTTAAAAAATTGAGTAATGAAAACTTGAGTGTATTAAACTTAAATACTTGATTTGAATGGAATTGCTATTTTAAGTACAATACACTAAATGCCAAGTTAATTTAACTTAAAATTTGTTCCAATGTCAATTCCTTTGTATAATCTATAACTTCATATCATCAGTTCATTGAACTCAATTCCAAGTTGATTTAAATCAAAATGTTCTGTAATATAAATTGCTTTGCAGAATTATTAAACTTAATATATTGTAGCATGAATGTAAATTAGGCAGGAAGTTAGCTTAGTATAATTTACCAGTACAGGAAGTGCTTTTAATTTGGCAAAGCTTAAAGATTTACTCTGAACAGAAACAAAGTTTGTCCTATGGCTCTGACTCATGCACTGTAAGCCCGGAATTTGTATTTACTAAAATGCTTTAATTACAATGCACTTAAATGATTTAAGTTTTATGATGTTACTATAAAATCTTAAGTATATTCTACTAATTTGTAGACATAGTTGAAAGTATGAAAAAGTTTAAGTTGAATGGAATTAAATCACTAAGTTTTAGTCATGACCACACCTTTTTATCTCCACATTGCATTGTGGGTATTGGGCATGTTGTTGAAAATGTGTTATTTTTCTGTGCAGGGGTTCAGCGGGGTTGTGGTGTTAGTGTTAATTTGGATTTAATGTGTGTATGGCAGTGTTTATTGGCCTTTTTGTGTTTGTTTTTGTATTTTTGTGGAGCTGCACCATGAGTCAGAGCCATAGGAAGAACAAAGGTTTTACTGTTCATCGAAGACTGTTATTGTACAATGGAAATATTAACGTTTTGTCAAAGTAAAAGCACTTCCTGTACTGGTAGATGACATTGAGCAAACTTCCATTCATGCTACAATATATTAAGTAGAATAATTTCATAACTATTTTAGTCAGGAATAGGATTTTGAGCTTGATTAATTTAAAAAAAGTTGTTTAATCAATGATAAATTAATCTGGCTGCAACTGAGAAAATTAGTCAGTATAACCTAAAATGCTGAGTTGAATGGTTGGATAGTGGGGTTGATTTTACAACAGATTTAAAGTACAAATAACTTGTCTTTTAGTGTTTTCTACTTAATAGTTTAAGTTCAATACTTTTAGTATTAAAGTTGAACCTACTTAAACCAACTGATTAGTCGATCGTTACTCAAATCATTTAAGTGCGATCACTTGCCTCAGATTTTTTGAGTAAACTCTACTTATCCGGGCTTACAGTGCATACACACATTAAGTCCAAGTTAACTCTAACACCACCACCCCGCTGAACCCCTGCACAAAAAACATAACATATTTTGAACAACATGCCCAATACCCACAATGCAATGCAGAGATTAAAAAAAAAAAAAAAAAAAAAAAAAAGGTGTGGTCATGACTAAAACTGAGTGATTTAAATCCATTCAACTTAAACTATTTTTGTACTTTTGACTATGTCTACAAATTAGTACAATATACTTAACATTTTATAGTAATGTAATAAAACTTAAATCATTTAAGTCACAGGTGTCAAACATGTGGCCAGGGGGCCAAAACTGGCCCCCCAAAGGTTCCAATCCGGCCCACAGGATGAATTTGCAAAGCACAAGTTAGGGCATCAAACTCAAAAATAATATCATAATAACCTATAAATAATGACAACACCAATTTTTTTCTCTTTGATTTAGTGCAAAAAACATTAAATTATAAAAAAATATTTACATTAACAAACTATCCTCTAACAATAAAATGTGAATAACCTGAACGAATATGAACTACCAGAGATTTTTAAAGAAAATGAAGTGCAATTTTAACAATATTCTGCCTGTTACTAAAAGTTTTGTGTCTTTGTAGATCTGATCTGTAATGCATATGTATAAATGATAAATCGAGGCATACTATTGATAAAATTGTACTTATATTTCTTAACAAATTTCATTTTTTTCAGGTTATTACCTCCGCCAAGGAGGTTATGTTTTTGCCAGGGTTTGTTTCTGTTTGTTTGTCTGTCCGTTAGTGTGCAACATAACTCAAAAAGTTATGGACAGATTTTGATGAAATTTTCAGGGTTTGTTGGAAATGGGATAAGGAAGAAATGATTACATTTTGGTGGTGATCGGGGGTGGGGGGGCCCACGGGAGGGGCCACTGATCAGCCTTGGCGGAGGTCTGCGCTCTCCGAGTGCTTCTAGTTCACATCTGTTTTGTTTGGATAGTTTGTAAACGTAAGTATTGGTATAATCGAATGTCATTTTTTGCACTAAAACAATTTGGAGTTGTCATTATTTATTGGTTATCTTACTATTATTTTACTGGTCCGGCCCACTTCAGATTAAATTGGGCTGAATGTGGCCCCCGGAAGAAAATGAGTTCGACACCCCTGATTTAAGAAGCTTGTAATTAAAGCATTTTAGTAAATACAGTGTGAAACATACAACTCCAACAAACATGCAGGTGTTAAACAGTTTAAATCAGTAGATGCTTTTGGTTAAAGGTGGATGTTTGGGTCTTTATGGGTTAAATCTACCATATGTCTGTAGTAATACCGAAGCGATCAATTAAACCCGGCTTCAGCTGACACACATTACCCACCTACCGTCTTTACTTCACATCCCATCGCCCCAAACTTACACAGAATGACCACTACCATATGGCTCAGTGAGTTATGTAACGGGTGGCAAAACTCTCATTTTACTTCAGTGGCTCTTGAGCGAGGAGGCCGGCCTCTGTGGGTGAAAGATAAACAAATGCTAACGCTAATTTACAGCTTTTTCATTGGAATAAATGGGCCGTGTCCTACGCGGAGGTTGAGGCGACTGCCGTGTAGCTACAAATTTGCTTCCACTGGGGAAAAAAAAACAATGCGGCCGCACTATGTAACCCCTCCTCAGGGAATCATTATCATTTTTGTCAGGTCCTTGTTAGGCCCGCCTCATAGTTTGAGCTGTCTGTGTCCTTGAGGCATCCACCGAGCTGCTTGTCACCCCACAGAGACAGATCACTTAACATTGGCAGTAGTGCAGCTATTAGCCCACATCCCAACACTGGCTCACCTGTTAGCCCCGGAACAAGCACCGTGGTCAGAGGTCAGATAGGGCTAAATAAACTCCCTGTCATGATTCACTTGAGTAGTTCCTTAAATATGTCATTTTTCCATGCTTACTAACAAATCAGACAAAGTAAAAGTGAAACTAATTCCCCTTCAGCTGCACCGCACAACCTTGTTTTGACTGGGTTTTTGTCTGGATCAGATATTTGAGTGGAAAGATAAGGTCAGCGGAGACGTTTTAAAGCTCCTGCACATTCTTACAAACAAACCATAGCATCTCCGGGATTTATCTGAAAGGGGTGGTGGTAGGGGTGGTGGTTGGGGGTGGGGGGGGGGTTCCACATCAAATTTGTTTCATTTGCTGGAAGGCTCTGCTTGCAGGGAGCAAACACAATAACACAAACACCTGAGTTATATAACGGCATCTTGTGCAAAAAAACCTCGCAATAAATATCTGAGAGGGCCGAGGCCTCCACAGGTCAGGGCTTTTTCTACCCACAGGATACGGAACACTTAAACTTTGACACTTTGTACAGTACAAACAGTATGCGCAAGAAAAGGTAGAGGAATGAGAAAGTGGAAATGCTGAAACTGTGGTTTGTGCAGAAATGGTTAATATCCTCCTCTGAAGGACATTTATAATGAAAAAAAAGGACATTTACAATGACCTTTGACCCCTCTAAGGTGTCTCTGATGTATGATGTATATTTAATGCATGTGTCATATATATAAATCCTTTCAAATGTAGATACATCTACATATGTATGCACTCATTCTGGAATTTATGAATAGTTAAATATAAAATGATCACATTGAAAGGTTTTTTTTTTTTTAAATTACGTTTTGATATTTGACACATAAAGGCATATTCTGAGATCATATTTGATTAGTTTCTACGTAGTTTCTACTTATAATAACACTAGTGGATTGACCCGTGGGATCCTGGACTTCATTATTGTCAATCCTGAGGGTGGGAAGGGAAAAAAAAAAAAGAAAAAAAAAAAAAAAAAAGGGGGGGGGGGATTTAAAATAAAATCCACATCCCGACCTTGAGGAGCAATATCCCCGTCCCCCAGCATGGATATTTGTTGTATATTCATGCATACTATACTGCATTTGTCCACCAGTCACCTCTTTTGGGCATAGCAGCGTGATTATAAGGCTAATGTTTTCCAAAATTACTAATATCTCCCAAAATATTTATCCTATCAACTTGTCGTTTTTGCTAGTTTGTTCCTTGACCGAAAATACGTAAGTATGCCAAACTGCAGCAGTCAAATCTTTCCGGATTTTGTGTGATGTCCGAGACACACAAACACACACACGAACAGAGTACACTTCTGTTTTATAATATAGATTCTTTGTGCAAATTTTTGACTAAATATACAGCCACATTTAATTAAAATGAAGGTGGAGGTGGAGGACCAAGGCAGGACCCCCCCCCCCCCATCACCACCAAAATTTAATCATTTCTTCCTTGTGCCAGAATCAACATTTCCTGAAAATTTCATCCAAATCCGTCCACAACTTTTTGAGTTATCTTGCTAACAGACAGACGAACAAACAAAAAAATCCACCTCCACCCCCCCACCCCCCCCCCCACCCCCCAGATCACCATCAAAATTTAATCATTTGTTCCTTGTGCCAGAATCAACATTTCCTGAAAATTTCATCCAAATCCGTCCACAACTTTTTGAGTTATCTTGCTAACAGACAAACAAACAAACAGACAGACAAACATAATCTCCGCCGTTACATTTGGTGGAGGTAATAAAAAATTTGTCAAAAAACCCCCAAAAAACTTTAATCTGAGCTTTTATGGACATCTACATGATCAGTAAATCAAATATAGGAAAATACCAGATTTTTAAAAATGCAAAATACTGAGCATACAGGGTGGGGAAGCAAAATTTACAACGAACATTTAGTTGTTTTTTTCTCAGCAGGCACTACGTTAATTGTTTAGAAACCAAACATATATTGATGTCATAATCATACCTAACACTATTATCCATACCTTTTTAGAAACTTTTGCCCATATGAGTAATCAGGAAAGCAAACGTCAAAGAGTGTGTGATTTGCTGAACGCACTCGTCACACCAAAGGAGATTTCAAAAATAGTTGGAGTGTCCATAAAGACTGTTTATAATGGAAAGAAGAGAATGACTATGAGCAAAACTATTACGAGAAAGTCTGGAAGTGGAGGAAGCAACAAAAAACGTACCAAAGCTTTTATTAAAGCTCTCAAATCCAAAATCCTAAAGGATCCAACCAAATCCATGAGAAAAATGGCAATTGAACTTGAGGTAGACAACAAGACCGTTAGAAATGCAGTAAAATAGGATTTGAAGTTAAAATCTTACACAAGAACACCAAAACACTGGTTGACAACAGCAACAAATCCAACTTTAGCAATTTTTGGGAATCATGTTTATGGCCGCCTTCTAGCCCAGATCTAAACCCTCTGGATTCTGCTGTTTGGGGCGTTTTAGAACATGCTACCAATAGAACATCACACAGCAATGTGGACTTTCTTTAAGATACTATTAAAGAAGAATGGGAGAAGTTGTCACCCGAATATTTGAGGAACACTTGCGCAAGTTTCAGGAAGCGTGTGAAGGCAGTTATTGAGAAAGAAGGAGGACACATAGAATAAAAACATTTTCTATGATGGAAATTTTCTTGTGGCAAATAAATTCTCATGACTTTGAATAAACTAATTGGTCATACACTGTCTTTCAATCCCTGCCTCAAAATATTGTAAATTTTGCTTCCCCACCCTGTAAAATTAAAATAAATGTTGATAAATCACTTAACAAAGGTTATAAAAAAGAGA
Organism: Sphaeramia orbicularis; assembly: GCF_902148855.1. NCBI lineage: Eukaryota > Metazoa > Chordata > Actinopteri > Kurtiformes > Apogonidae > Sphaeramia > Sphaeramia orbicularis. The sequence continues at coordinate 43,503,743 of NC_043972.1, read as the reverse complement.
AAATTTCATTTGAGAACTGCCACATAAGTAGCACTGGGTCTTTATGGGTTAAGGATGCAGAGACAGACGGAGGGTGTGTGAACCCAGAATGTGAAAGCGTAGATTTGTATACATTTGACTAAGCATGTTCACATATCTTCCCTCTTCCCTCCCATTGTGCGTCACTGTTTTCAGTCGGTATCTGTGTTGTGCTCTGCTCTGTGACTCTCCATTGTGCTCATCTCCGTCTGCTTTCTCTGTGTGAGTCTAATCTAAAGACGGAGACGCTGTCTTTGTCACGCAATCAGACATGAGAAAACTGTCAAGTCAATGCGATTGTCTCGACAAATAATACAGTGAAGTCAAAAAAATAAAAAAAATAAAAAAAACGCGTGTAATATCTGTAATTACTGCAACAAATTCACTGTGGAAAAGACTTGACTTTACCGTGTTATTTAGAAGTGATACATCTAATGGGATACAAATAGATGAAATTAGTATATTTTCCGCCGTTTGCAGTTCAAACCGTAGAGAAATGTGAACTTGCTGGAAAGCATCAGCTGATCTGATTAACAGGGACTTAATGAAAAGCCGTGTAATTTCGGCATTCGATGATGTTTGCCCTTCTGGCGAACGGAAAATGAGGCATAAAGTAATGTGTGTGTGTGTGTGTGTGTTTTTTTTTGAGGATAGCTAGTCATCTGTTCACCATGGTATTTGAGACCAGCATGCTGAGGCTGGTCATATGACTCTTAGCGATGAGTCAGAGATGACAGCGGGAGTCCTGCCGCCCGTCTGACCGGCCTCGGTCCGAGCCCGGGGCGGTGTTCTACCCCGCTGTGCACAGTCGTTGATGCTGCTGCTGCTGCTGCTCTGTGCTGCTGTTCGCCCATTAACTGGAGTGGGCCGCCATCCACTCTTTCATCCAGCAGCATTAATAGCATAACAGAGGTCAGGACTGAGGGTAATTTTGTGTGTGTGTCGACAGATTGTTTGCGTACAGAGGAAGCCTATTCGTTGTACGGGCTTCGGCGTCGTTTGTGAGCGTGTGGATGATCTCGTGAGGAATATTTTTGGAGATTACTTCCCGGGATAATTCATTTGAAAGAAACATCGTTAAGATACATTGGAACACTGGAGTAGGGCTGCTTGATTATAGAAAAAAAAAAAATCACGATTATTTTAGCAATAATTGAAATCACGATTATTAAAAACGATTATTTGTTAACCTTAAAGTTGTTTATTTTTTTTCTTGCAAAACAATGTAAAATATACTCTTTAAACATAAATAAAGCTTTTAAACACTAAAACAAAGTATGTTCACTTTTGTACGAAACAAAAAAATCTTTGAATGCAAATAAGTGTACTGTAAATTCAAGTATGTTTCCTTTTGTATGTTTCCTTTTGTAAACAAATAGTGCACTGTAATTAAACTGCTATAGATTTGCCATAGAACTGTAGCAATAAAAAAAAAAAAAAAAAAAAAACCTCACGTAAAGTGCAAATTAAAAATTCGAGTATGTTCAGTGTAGTATGAAACATAGTAAACTCAGTGGCGTGCTGTAAGGTTTCAGTTCAGGCCTTCTGTATACATCAGCCATCTATAGAATACGCACGTTAGGGTTATACGGGTTAGGGTTAGGTTAATACGGGAGTTGTAGCGTAAAGAGATTCGGAGACTGAAGATTGCATTGCGGACGAAGTTGTAGACGGAGTTGTTTTTATGTGTTTTAGTTTTTCATAAGATTATGATAAAGGTCGCGGTGGTTCAACTTTAGATGGTTAAAAAGGTTTGTTGTGTTAGCGGTCGGTGCGGACACAACTACGAAACACTTTTTGCTCGTGATGTGTTTTTGCTCTTTGTCTTCTTCATCAAACCCAAAGTGATTCCATACAATTGAATTTGACTTGCCTTTTTTGTTTACCAAGCACTTCTGCTGTGATTCTCCTGCCATTTTTCCAGACCGCTAGGTACAACTTTCCTCTTGGGGTGGACCTGCTGGCTAGCTGTTAGCTGTAACTTAGAGGGGGGGCGGGGCAGAGCAGCTCATGGTAGCTTGCGTGCGCGTGAATTCAAACGACTCAAAATTACTAATCGTTTTTTTCTCGATTACATAATTTTTGTAATCGTTGCGTGTAATAATTGAAATCGTAATTGAATTTCGATTAATTGCACAGCCCTACACTGGAGTATGTTTAACCCATAAAGACCCAATGCTACTAGAAATTTAAAGTGATTTATCACCATTTATTACACTGGGTTACAAAACAGTGTTTTTTGCAAGTTGTCTAGGTTTTTTCAACTGAATTAGGACCATTTTGCACCGCTAAATCCAAAAATGACATCTGTTTTTCTCAGTCAGGTCAGGTTTTTTTGCTAATTTGATTTTGAAAAATTTGATCTTCTCAAAAAATATAATAATTAATACCAAAATAAGATTGGTAAGCACACTTGATGAAACTTGTGACTTGATTCCTGTTAGGTACAATGGTGTATTCACTGCAGATGTAGCAGAATATGTCAGGCTTATTTTTGCAAGATCTTCTAGTCGAAGACATTTCATTCACCTGTAATATTAAAAAAAACATTAATCATAAATTGGCAAAAGTAAAATCTTCAGAACTTGTTTATTGCAAGAAATATGAAAGAATTTTGTATCATATGATGTGAACATGCCCATAAATGTAAGCAAAAATGTTAAAAAGCCAATATGTAGCATAGTTCAGAAAGTTGACCTGATTGAGCAAAATTAACGTGATTTTTGGATTCAGCACACCAAAATTATCCTTAATCAGCTCAAAAAACTTAAACAATAAATTTGTTGTTGACCAGTGTAATCATATTGTCCTTTGTATTTTGCATTTTTCAGTGAAAATCCAGTATTTTGCTGTGTTTTATTTACTGATCATGTACACCAGGGGTGTCAAACTCATTTTAGTTCAGGGGCCAAATTCAGCTAAAGTTGATTGGAAGTGGGCCGGACCAGTAAAATAATAACATAATAATATATAAATAATGTCAATTCCAAACTGTTCTCTGTGTTTTAGAGCGAAAAAAACTACATTTACATTATGAAAAGGTTTACATCTACAAACTATCCTTTCAAAAGATGTGAATTACATGAACAAACTGAAAAAAATAAGTGCAATTTTAACAATGTTATGCCTCAGTTTATCATTTACACATATATATTGTAACTTACAGATCACAGCGGATTGACAAATACATTTAATAACAGACAGAAAATTGTTAAAATTATATTTACTCCTCTTAAGACATTTCATGTTGTTCATATTTGTTCTGGTTATTCACATTTTTTGCGAAATTAAACTTCGTTTTATTGTAAATACATGGAAATATTCACATTTACAAAGAGAAACATTTGGAGTTGTCATTATTTCTATGTTATTAAGATAGTATTTTACTGGTCCCGCCCACTTGAGATTGAATTGGTCTGAATGTGGAACCTAAACTAAAAAGATTGTTAATATCTTAGTGTAATTTTTGCATTTCACAAATTCATCCCAAGGGCCGGACCTGACCCTTTGGCGGGCCGGATTTGGCCCCCGGGCTGCATGTTTGACACCTGTGATGTAGATATTCATATATTCAAAGTTAAGAGTAAAGTTGAGGGTTACACTGCAAAAATCTTACCAAGTGTATTTTTTTTTTTTATTTCTAGTCAAAATATCTCATCACACTTAAAATAAGACAAAATCACCTAAAGAGTAACTTTTCAATGAGATATAAAAACTTATTTTTAGACAACAGATCATTAAAATCTTATATCAAGAAATCTTAATTTTCACTTGTTCCATTGGCAGATTTTTTTTTTTTTTTTGCTTAATTCAAGATTTTTTTTTTGCTTAATTTGAGTAAAAAAAAAAAATCTACCAATGGAACAAGTGAAAATTATCTTGGTAAGATTTCTTGAAATAAGATTTTCAAGATCTATTGTCTAAAAATAAGTTCTTATATTTCACTGAAAAGTTACTCTTCAGGTGATTATGTCTGATTTAAGTATGATGAGATATTTCGACTAGTAATGAGAAAAATACATTTGTTTAAATTAAAATTTTTGCAGTGTATTATATCACAAAACAGACAAAACTGAAGAAAAAGTGACTTCGCATTAAAAAAAAAAAAAAAAAAAAATCACTAACTGAACATAAATGAAGTGTCTCCATCCACTGTCAGGTATCAAACTCCATGGGTTTTACTGGTGAATGTGGTGAGTATAAACTCCCAGACGTCCTTTCACATAGTATTGATAATAAAAGACCATAAAAACACCTGCAGGCTGCACACTTTGATACTAATGAGATTTAATCCTTTGGTATCAGAATATGAAAATAAACACGATTACAAACAACGTCAGGCTATGTTCAGTAGTCAGTACTATCTCAGCAATGCAGTCGGTGCCATATTTGTAAGTATTACAGTTCAGCCCTCAGACAGAAAATACAGTTTACATGACCCCAGTTAAACTCAGAGTTCAGTCATGTTCACAGTAATAACTGATATAAATGTACATTTAACCCATAAAGACTCACTGCTACTTCTGTGGCAGTTCCCATATGATTTTTTCCTTTTCAGAAGTGATTCATAACCATTTATTATAATATTACCTTCCATATTTTGCATGTTTTCAGTGTATATTAGGTAATTTCCTACATTTAAGTTACTGATCGTGTAGATGTTCATTGAAGCTCAGTTTAAAGTTAATGGTTATTATATTTTAGAAACAGAGAAAACTGAAGAAAGTGACTTTTTCAGTAAAATAAATCATTAACTGAACATAAAAACAAGCATCTCCATCTACTGTCATTGATCCAACTCCATAGGCTTTACTGGTGAATCAGTGTTGTAGAAGATGACGCTGTTTCCACGGTAACGACAGAGCCTCTGAACGTCCAAATGGGTCGCATCTGATGACCGTGAAAAGACGACAAACTGCATTTTACACCAATTATTTACACGTATTGATAAAATTAGAGGATCAACAGGTATTAAACAGTTTAGATCAGTCGATGGTTTTGCTCACCTGTGGCTGTTTGGGTCTTTATGCATTAATGCAGTTCCATTCATTTCATTTTAAACATTTGCATTAACTTACAAACTTCCCATCTTTACTTGGAAATCTTCCCCTTCTCTGTCATGTGACTGAAACACCTGCAATTTATGGTTTAAGGCAAATAGTTGGAAACAGCATTATCGCATTCCTGAATGTATTAAAGTGTATGAAATGTGCATATGCTTAACCTGCATGCACACTATACGACAGACACTAGGAGATGATCTATCTGTGTTTTTTTGCAGCCTATATATTTGAGAAAATTTTGACCCATATTAATGTTTAGGTTCAGTTTTATCAGCCAGTGCCAATATGGAATTTGCTGTTTTGTTTTTGCTCTTCGTCCACAGTGTATTGAAGCTCTACTTCCCCGTTCTGTCCGAAGGCACTTAAGAAATATTTATTATAAAAAAAAAATAAATAAATAAAATGTCTGAGCTGTTTTAAAGGTTACCTCTGTAACATCTATTCATGCTCATGTGATTACATTTGTAGTTGAGTCTATTTGTGTTTGGAGCCCAACACCTCTTGACATTATCCGACTGTGTTTCTAAGGTATGAGTAGCAGGTGTTGCACAGTGTTGCAGTGGTTAGGAGACCGAGGAGAGGCACTGAAGAACCTGACTGAGTGCAAGGATTTTCACAGAAAGCCTGATCTGAAACCTATTCATTTTCCACGGCTGCTTAGTCCTCAGGAGGGTAATGGAGGGACTTGAGCCTGTGTCAGCTGACATTGAGCAAAGGCGAGCTCACCCTGGACATATAGAGATGTACAACCATAGGTATAATGGGACTGGAGCTCAGGTCCACTTCCTTAGGTCCACGACAAACCCCACCAGACCACCAGACCTTATGCTGCGTTCCAGGCAACCCCTAACTCATGTTTTTCCAACCTTCTACCGGTAAAAACGCACTGGAACGGCAGTCAAACCTGTGACTTCCCACCCGTGAACTCATACTAGATCGATGTACTCCCAGTTCTGACATTATTTATCTGCAAATGTTCTGCATAATCACCAGCGACTCTGGAGTTAGCTAGTTTTCAGTCCATTGAGTGAAACAATAAATTAATACCAAAAACGTTTCCAAATATACAAATAACATAACATAAAAGGTAAATATAAATATCATTTTTTCTTTTGTTCAGACAAGGAATAGTTTTTAGTTTTTAGATGTTACCTGCTTGACAGTTTCGACTGTGACTCCAGTCTTCCTCAGAAGCGTCATCCGACGTGTTGCTGACGTGTCATTTATCAGCTGGTCGGCTCGACGGACCAATCAGAGCCCGTCGGGCCGACCGTGCCTCCTCCACCTTGGGTGGTCTCCGGAGGAGGGAATCCCAGGTGTGAGAGAGGGTGTACGCCCCCTCGTCCCGGTTGATGGTGTCACTCGCCCGCTTCCTGATCTCTATTGCCTCCTTGATCCAACGTTTAAATTTGTTCATTTCGGATGTTATGGAGACCACCCAAGGCGGAGGAGGCACAGTCGGCTCGACAGGCTCTGATTGGTCCGTCGAGCCGACCAGCTGATAAATGACATGTCAGCAACATGTCGGATGACGCTTCTGAGGAAGACTGGCGTCACAGTTGAAACTGTCAAGCAGGTAACATCTAAAAACTAAAAACTATTCCTTGTCTGAACAAAAGAAAAAATTATATTTATATAAACAGAAGACAAAATGAACGTCTTTAGCCTTATAAAAGGTAGAACAGCTTCTCTGGCCTTATGCACCATTTTTCCTCCTCTGTTTCCCTCAAATAAGCAAAGAGCAAACACCTTTGGCAATAGAAATGATTGTATAAATAAGCATAATGTACGGTCCACCACGCTGGTTTGTTTACATCTAGCGCCCACAATTGTACACGACAATCCAGGCTCCTTTCATGGGTCGTTCCACGTTGGTGGAACGCTCTATCGAGTACTACGAGAACAGAGGCATCCCTGCCTACCTTCAAGAATCTCCTGAAGACCCAGCTCTTCCGAGAGTACCTCCTGTCCTAGCACTGTCAGACATTCCATTTGAAATATTTTAATAAAGTTTTTCCCAGGATTATCACAGAATTTCCCAGGATTATCTCTGGACCTGCTGCGGTGGTCCTGCCTCTCTCTTGCCTTCATCATCATCACTCACTTATCCTCAACTGCCTCCATGTGTTTCCCCCTACTCCCCCAGTCTCTATCTCTATCGCTCTCTCTTTCTTTACCCTCTCTCTTTAACCCCAACTGGTCAATGCAGATGTCCATCCTCCAGGAGTCTGGGTCTCCTCCAGGTTTCTGCTGTTAAAGGGAAGTTTTTCCTCGCCACTGTCACCAGTCACAAGTGTTTGCTCCTGGAGGATTCTGTTGGGTTTCTGTAAATTGGCTTAGAGTCTGGTTTTGACCAACTCTATATACAAAGTGTCATGAGATAACTTTTTTGTTGCGATCTGGCGCTATATAAATAAAATTTGATTGATTGAGTGATTTGATTGGTTTTCCCCTGTAAGTCGCTTTGGAAAAAAGCGTCTGCCAAATGCATAGACATAAACATAATTCCTTGCGCTCAGGCAGTTTAGCTTGACTTGCCTGGAATGTTACAAAGTCACGAGTCGTGGTTTGAAGTCGTGACTTACGGGCTCAAAAAAACGGCCTGGAATGCAGCTTTAGCTCCCTCTTCCTTAATATATTCAGATTCAGAAAACTTTATTTATCCCGTACGAAATATTCATCTGCAGCTTACCACAGACATCAGCCCACATCCAAAGAGCAATCTGACAAACATAAATAAATCAGTGCACAAATACAAGATCATTGAAAGCAACTATGGATAAATGCATTTAAATAATCAACAATAAATAATCAAAAAATACCAATGCAGACTAAAAGACTAAAAGACCCGATTGGTTCTGCTAACATAAAAAAAAAAATCTCGTATTATATATGTTATATGATATTTTATATAACACTCTACTATTTCTGTTATTCAATTTTATCATCTGATAAATTAAATAAACTATGAAGATGAATAAATGCAAGACGACCCAAAGACACACCCAAATCGGCTATGTGGGATGGTCACATGTCACGTCATAACGCATTCTGGGATTCTAGTACAGTGTTTTTCAACCTTGGGGTCAGGACCCCACATGGGGTCGCCTGGAATTGAAATGGTGTCGTCTGAAATTCATAGTTATTGATTAAAATAAAATAAAAAAAAACATACTAATAAAAATATATGGTGAGTTGAGGGAGACAATCCCAATTCATATAATACATGACAAACTCTGAAGCTGAAACTGAAGCACTGTGGTACTGTTTATCTGTCAGATGTTCATTGTGGTCAGTTTCAGATGCTGCAGCTCTTTCATAATTCATTGTTTTAGTTCTTGTTTGTTCAGTATTAATTGTCAGCCTTGTAAATCCAAGCTGGACTGACTGTACATATCCTGACCAAGGAAAATAAAATTCTCACTTTGTGCAGTAATCTACACCTGGCTTTACTGCCTCCGTCCATAATAATATACATTATATAGACTACATGTCATCTAAAAGTAAAGTTTATTTGCAAGATAGTATAGAAAACTATTACATGATCAGAAACAAATTAATTTTAGCAAAAAAAAAAAAGTCTCAGTTTTGAATGTCTGGGGTCGCCAGAAATTTGTGATGTTAAAATGGGGTCGGGGTAAAAAAAGGTTGGAAACCCCTGTTCTAGTATCTCAGTTCATCAACATCAATCTTTACCATTGTTATTCAAAAAGAATGAACCGATTTCATGATGCATTGCTTCAGTTCTCAAGCATCGTCATGGAATGAGTGAGTGACCATTTGAAAGAGGAGTTTTCTAAGTCTAAGCTTTTTTTTAAATGAAAAAGTGCTCCAGCGATGGATTGGTCGGAAAGGGGCCCAAGACCTTGCTCTTTGTGCTTGACCTGCTAGATCCTCATTTCTTGTAGAAGATGATGGTGACGGTGGTTTTTCCACGGTAACTACGGAGCCTCTGAACGTCCAAATAGGTGATATCTGATGACCGTGAAAAGACGACAAACTGTATTTTACACCAATTATTTACACGTATTGATAGAATTAGTGGATCAGCAGGTATTAAACAGTTTAGATCAGTCGATGGTTTTGCTCACCTGTGGCTGTTTTGGTCTTTTTGCATTAATGCAGTTCCATTCATTTCATTTTAAACATTTGCATGAACTTACAAACTTCCCATCTGTACTTGAAAATCTTGCCCATCTCTGTCATGTGACTGAAACACCTGCAATTTATAGTTTAGGGCAAATAGTTGGAAACAGCATTATCGCATTCCTGAATGTATTAAAGTGTATGAAATGTGCATATGCTTAACCTGCATGCACACTATACGACAGACACCAGGAGATGATCTATCTGTGTTTTTTTGCAGCCTATATATTTGAGAGTTAGTGATGCTGTGATTGTGAAAATTCTGACCCATATTTATGTTTAGGTTCAGTTTTATCAGCCAGTGCCAATATGGATTTTGCTGGGTTTTTTTGGTCTTCATCCACAAAATGACCAACTGCATTTTACACCAATTATTTACACGTATTGATAGAATTAGTGGATAAACAGGTATTGAACAGTTTAGATCAGTAGATGGTTTTGGTCGCCGGTGGACATTTGGGTTAATCGGTTTTCGCTAGGGATGTACGATATTGGCTTTTTTGCCAAAAAACGATATGCCGATATTGTCCAATGCTTAATTTCCGATTCCGATATCTACCGATACCGCTGTCGATATATGTGGGATATTAAACTAATTTTAAGTAACATCACATATCTCCTGTCATGGAATTAACACATCATGCCTACTTTTTTTGTGATGCCCCATTGGATGCATTCTCAAATACAAGGCTTTCAAAATGTAAACACTGTCTGTGCGAAGAATACATACTTCAACTTAAGTTGTGGAAAAAATGCCATATTTATTTATTTTCTCTCCCTCCTTCCATGCGTCTGTTACAGTGTGGCAACTCTACTGTACAATTTTGAAAACTGCGCATTTCTTTCAGCTACAAACAATGCTTCATTTACGTGTTGGTAAATGCCGGCGAAATCAAGGCATTATTTTATCGGTTTTAATGATAGGCAAAAAAAAACGATAATGATATTCACCGATATTACATTTTTATGCCAATATCGGGCCGATAATATCGGTGGGCCGATATTACCGGACATCCCTAGTTTTCGCAGAACAGAAAACCTGCCTACCTAACAATCTACCTACATGTCTTATAAATTTTCATCGTAACAGCAGGTAAAACAACAAAAACCAGGTTATTAAGTGAAAGCTAGTTGACACATGTTACATCAGAGCTCACAAACTGGCTGAAGTTCCCTCAAGTCAGGTATTAAATATTCATGCTCCAACACAATTCCACAGTGGGAGATATTAAAGTCTGTATTGTCTGAGCGAGGGTGCATACGTAGTGTTAATGAAAGTTCGAGTGGACACGCTACTATAAGAGATGAGATTCCAGATCTCCGCCTCGTAAACTCTTGATCTGGGTCTTATTTTTCCGTCTCTCCCGCTATGGAAATACAATCATCTGCAACTGTGGTGAGCACTTCCTGCTTTTAAAGCATCCTTCTGGCAGCAGATAGATTTAACTTTCCACTCTGCCACTCATCCTGTCACTCGGCTACCATTTCCTCCTCAGGGTCTTCTCTCTTGAGAGCTGGCCTGTCAGACGGAGACAGAGCGGAGGTAGAGGGTTAGAGGTGTCAGATTTGACTAGGATGTGGAGCAGAGAAAGAGAGAGAGAGAGGAAAAGAGTATGAAGAAGAGAGGAGAGAATACCACTGAAGTTATGAAGGAAAATGAGGATGATCACCCTTCAATGACACACACATAAAGTTTTTTTTTTTTTATTAAAGTACTTTCAGAGGAGTTATTATCTTTGGGTGTCTCTGAGTTTTGTTAATGGGAGTGTCTCTGCCTTTATAATCAGCAAAGTACACTATGGAAGTCTTTAGCTCTTTAACCTTTGCCAAATCTGAGCTCAAGTGACGAACCGTGAAGTTGTAAGACCGTACATCTCTGCTCCGTGAGGTATTGATACTCTCGGCTGTGTGTGATGAGAGAGCTTGTTTTCCGGAATCTTCTACCCTTTTACTGCAGAGATCAAACCCGTGTTCACACCCCGTCTCCTCTGCAGACCGTAAACAGTCATGGCTGTGCCAGTGTATTAAGCTGATGGATATGGTATTGACTTTATGGCCTCTTGCTTCATCTGCAAGGAGCCTGACATGGGTGTTTTCCTGCCTTTGGTAGGGAGTAAGCCGCAGGAGATGAATTGACTAGCGTATCGATAACTCTCTCTGTCTGTCTGGAGGCGTGTGTTTTATGCGTGCGGGCTGATAGGATGCTGAGGTTAGGGAAGAGACGAACTGCTGCTGGAATCTGGGTTTGGGGTTCAAGGCTGAAGCACATGAGTTATAGGTCTGGGTTGGACTGGACAAGTTTGGTTTGATGAGATTCTGACGAAAACTAAAGATTTATTCACAGCAGACGAGTATTACCTATGAACACCTATCTGTCGGTCTGTCTGTCTGTCTACCTACCTAACAACCAACCTACCTACCTACCTAACAATCTACCTACCTACTAACCTACCTACCTATCTACCTACCTACCTACTAATCTACCTACCTAACAACCTACCTAACAACCAACATACCTATCTACTAACCTACCTAACAACCTACCTATCTACCTAACAACCAACCCACCCACCAACCTACCCACCTACCTACCTAACAACCAACCTACCTACTTACTAACCCACCTAACAACCGACCTACCTATCTACCAAACAACCAACCCACTCACCAACCTACCTACCTAACAATCTAGCTAGCTACCTAATAATCTACCTACTTACTAACCTACCGAACAACCTACCTACCTACCTACAAACCAATCTACCTACCTGCTAACCTACCTACCTTTCTACCTAACAACCAACCTAACAATCTACCTATCTACTAACCTACCTAACAACCTACCTACCTACCAAACTACCTACCTACCTACCTAACAATCTACCTATCTGCTAACCTACCTACCTACCTATCTACCTAACAATCTACCTACCTACCTACCTACCTACCTAACAATCTACCTACCTACCTAACAATCTACCTATCTACTAACCTACCTACCTAACAACCCACCCACTACCTACCTACCTACCTACCTAACAATCTACCTATCTACTAACCTACCTAACTACCTACCTACCTTTCTACCTAACAACCCACCCACCCACCGACTACCTACCTACCTACCTACCCATCCACCAACCTACCAACCAACCTACCTACCTACCTACCTAACAATCTACCTAACAACCAACCCATCCACCAACCCACCTGCCTACCTACCTAGTGCAAATTCCATCACAAATTCCATTTGGTATTTCAGCTAATGCAGAGGTCTGACGATAATATTAGTCTCATGCAAATCAACATCTCTGTATTTTGGTGGAATGTACTTCTCTTTCTGTTTCCTTTGCACATTTACTGGGCCTGATTCCTGGTCCAGGATAATAGATGCTGCACTGGTGATGGCCAATTAAAGTTTTAAAAGTTTCAGGTGGAAATTCATATCATGTCGTGATCTAGCACGCTCTTGCTCTGAAAGAGCAAACTTAAATCTGACAGAAGAACAACATCTAAAAAGATCATGAGATGGATGACAAGCATGACAGTTACATTAAGGAACATTTTTCGGTCTTTCAACAGTTATCTGTAAGTTGCGAGCCTCTCCTTGACATCAGAACAGGTGATAAAGTCAAACTTTACTGCTGTGAATGCGGTGCGTGTAGGACAAGATGTGATGGTTAATTTCATAGGATTGATGCTGGTTTTTTGCACTTTAGAGTTGCACTTAAATTTTGCTTTTGTATTGCTATATCTGCCTGGAAGATGCTTGAACTTCTGTCTCCTTGAGTTTTTTTACACAATGACACTACAGAATTGAATTGAATCTGTTGTATCAGCTTTTGCATATCGTATCTTCTACATCTATATTTTTTTTTTATTAGTTTTACTATATCTTTTATTTTTTCCTGTATCCTTGTACAGCACTTTGGGCACTTTGCATTGCTTTAAATGTGCTTTATGAATAAATTTGACCTTGACCTTGTATTGAATTGAATTTGAATGAACTAAAATCATCAAAGGTCCACAGGTTTTACTGGTCCCATTAGAAATGAGGCTCAAGAGTCAGGATCTTTTTTTTTTTTTCTTACAAGAAGGTCAGACAGGCACAGAATGCAACACAATTTGTAGAGTATGAGACAAAGAAACAAAGCAGGTTGCAAAATTAAGGAGCATGGGCAAAAATATAACAAAGAAGGTACAGCGAATGAAACCATTTTGAGATATATGGTAGTTCAAACCAGGTCTGTGCCAAGGTCTGGGCTGAAAACAGGAGGGTCCAACAAATACACAAAACATTGCAAGGAAAAAGAAACAAAGTAAAAGTTTTTGCTGTTGTATTCTTTCATTACACTTGGTTTTGATATCTAAGTTTAGTTTTTTACACAATCTCTGCATATAAAGTGTAGAGACGCAATTAGAAACTTTAATAGCCCTCATGGGAAATTTTGGCAACTTGTCTCGATACTACAAGGCAGTGCTTTGTGTTTTTCTGTCATTAATTTGCTTTTACCGTAACAGTTTAAAACTTTAATTGCTCAGGCTTTAGTTTCATGATGTGCTTTCTGTTTTAAAATTGTCCTACTTTCTACTCTTTGGACTTTACTTCTGGCTCCAACAACATGCCAGTTTTCCACTTTTCAGCCAGACTTTGCTAAAAACTTTGCTCGTCTGTGCTTTGTTGTAAACATTCGGGTGCTGGCTAAGGCCTAATGCTCTAATATCGGGCCCTGACTATGCATTTGTCTGAATTCCGTTGTGTCTCCTTAGCGCAGGTTATTGATGGAGCCGGGGTAAGGAGCAGCAGCCTGCCAGTGGAATGGCCTTAGCTTTTGTTTTCTCATCTCACACAAACTCTTAATGGCCTTATTGGATCAATTAGAGCCCCTTCTATAAAGGTGCTCAGTAACTCATGATTTAGCCAGCCTTCATTAGCTTATTGGGCTTGTTAATAGGCTTAGTCTGCGTGTGAGAGTTTGTGCGTGCAATTTGGGATTAAGTACGACATTTGTTATCTTTCTGCTTCTTATAGGGATTGTGCAATTGATTCGCACTTAGACTTGGATAAGGAAAGTGTTTCTTTGTGAAGGCTGGGTAAGGATGTGGAAACCATTTTGCGATTATGAGATTTGTGATTTGAACTTGCATTTAATGTTCTGAGCAGAATATAAAACAGGAAGTAATCATGACATAATACATAATACTATTTAACCCATAAAGACTCAGTGCTATTTTTGTGACTAGGGATCGGAATCGATAAGAATTTAACGATTCCGATTCCATTATCAATTTTGCCTATCGATCCGATTCCATATCGATTCTCATTAGGTGAGGGAATAAAAGAGCACAAACAGGTGTGTTTGCATCAACTGTCTTTTATATTTCCATCTCTGCACAGAAAATATAACAGCTACAGTATGCACAAATAATGATAACAGATGCGCGGACACCCTGGTGTTCACTCTGCCGTTATTCACAAGCGTTGTTAAGTAGCGTATCAAATACGTGACATTCCTGCAAAAGAATCGCATGCTGTGTGGACAAATGTTTGAACATATCGGAGGGATTTCTCCCCTTTGAAGAAATAGAAGCTTTACAAGTGTTTCAAGTGGCCCTGGTGTCATCTTTTTAGACCGTTTCTACCTCAACACCATGTTGGCAACGTTCTGACCAAAACAATAATAATAATAATAATAATAAACTTTATTTGTATAGCACCTTTCATACAGAAATTGTAGCCCAAAGTGCTTCACATTGATTGAAAAAATACAATATTAAAATACATTAAGATTTGATTATACATCAAGAAATAAAATGAAATTTGAGAGAAATACAATAAAATAAAAATAAATATAAAAACAGCGCACATTAAAATATTTGATTATGCATAGAATTTTTGAAGTGCAAGAAATAAGATGAAATTTGAGAGAAATACAATAAAATAAAAATAAAAGCAGCGCACATTAAAATATTTGATTATGCATAGAATTTTTGAAGTGCAAGAAATAAGATGAAATTTGAAATACAATAAAATCAAAAATAAAAACAGAAATAAAATAAAATAAAATAAAAATAAAAACCGCACATTCCTGGTTCCTGAATTGTGACCCCATTTTTATCTCCTTTCAAAGGCTAATGAGAATAAAAATGTTTTTAATTTGGTTTTAAATATATTCAGTGAACTGGCTTCTCTAATGTCTTTTGGAATTGTATTCCATAACTTTGGTGCATAGTTAGTAAAGGCTGCGTCCCCCATTTTCTTTGTAATATTTCTGGGAGTCGCTTGTAACCCTGCGTTTGATGACCTCAGTGTTCTAGTTTGTACATAATTGATCAGTGAGTTTGCAATGTAAAAACAATGCAGAACAATGCAGCGTGCCTGTGACATCATCACGCACGCGCAACAAAATGCTGAATCGATAAGTAGAATCATTAAGCAGGCAGGCAAATGATTCCAAGGAATCGAGCTAATGGGAGCGGGTTCTCGATTTCCATCCCTATTTGTGACTGTTCCCAAAGGATTTTTTTTCCTCCATTTAACCTTTCCGAAATGATTTATCACCATTAAATATTATATTATTCTTTGCGTTTTGCCTTTTTTTCTGTGAAATCGTGTATTTTCCTATATTTAAATCACTGATCATGCAGATGTTCATTGAAGCTCAGAACAAATTCAAAGGTTATTAAAACAGAAACAGAGGAAACTGAAGAAAAAGTGACTTTTTCAGCAAATATATAATTAACTGAACATAAAAACAAGTGGTTCATCTGGTGAATCAATGCTGTAGAAGATGATGGTGTTTCCATGGTAACTATGGAGCCTCTAAACGTCCAAATGGGGCATATCTGATGACCATGAAAAGATAAAAAACTGTATTTTACACTAATTATTTCCATGTATTGATAGGATTAATGGATCAGAAATTATTAAACATTTTATACCAGTAGATGCTTTTTGTTGTTTGGGTCTTTATGGGTTAACACAGACCGTACATCAGATACGTGAGCACAGATTCCATGTGTTTGTGCGTTTCTCTGTTTCCCAGTGAGCTTCGTTCCTGCTGTTCTCCAGGGCTCAGATGTCCACAGCGCACATCTGACTGCAAACATTGATTAAAGACACACATGTGCCGTGAACTGCACACGCTCATATACTTGGATGAGAAACAGAGCGTGAAGCAATCTCCTCCATTCGCATTCACAATGGCTGAATGTTTTTGAACGTGTCTGGACACAATACTGCTCTGCTCCTTTCATCCTCTTCCCTCATTAAGATTGTGTTGGATGGACAGAAAGGGAATGTTTAGAGTGAATGGGTCCGGCATTGTTGGTGGTAAACAAACTCCTTAGATGTTTGTTTTAATCTTCAGCTCCTGAAAAAGGACATATTGTGGAGGTACAATAATTATTTTTATACCAAAAGTTATAAAAAACGAGTAGATGTTGGGTAGTTACTGGTATGTTTCCATGTCTCTGAGGCTATAGAACTGAGTTTATTTTGACATTTTAGTTGACAAGTCACTATAGGGATCCCAACATTAGCTTTGTTGACTGACATCAACACATTAGATGATGGTTGACCAATGGCAGTGACTGTTTTTCATACATGATGGGTAGCTTTAAAACATTATGCCTGTTTTTCTATGATGATTACCTTCGTTTTCTTTGACAAAAAAGGTGAATATATGACAATAAACAAAAATACACAAAACTGGTGTTGGCGTCAACTACTGGCCACGTTGCTATTTTACATATTTAGGAAATTGAACCAGCACAAGACACTTCTCGACCATCCTCGGCCACAGCTGCCAAATAGTGGGCTGTATTGATATTTAATAAATCAGAGCATCCCTCCTTAATTTTCAGACCATTCATTGCTATTAATAGTTTAACTGTCTTTTTCTGCCTATTTTAGCAGTGTACCAAAATAGTTTTCTGCTTACTTGCTTTTTTTTTTTTTTTTTTTAATTTAATAACCCATATGTCAATATAGGTAGGTATAGGTATTTTGCAGAGCATAACCCTAACGAATGGCAAAGACCCTTAAGGGTTTGTAGCATTAACGTTATTGACACTAGACTGTGTTTATTTCAGTCCATTTATATCATAGTATAATCGTCTGTGTGCACGAAAACATTTGGTTTCACTTTCACTTTTAGAGTTTGTGTGATGATGTTGAAAAACTACAGCAAATGCAACTTCTGGATTCTAACATGCAGTCAAACTGATTCATGAGTTATGTTTGCGTGAAAACATTGTTATATTTTTAGAACCTTTTAAAATAATGGTGATGTTTTATATGTATCTTCTTATCTAGTGTATTATGTCTGGTTTTTGTACTGACTTTTATTGTGTTTATGTATACTTTTTATGTATATTTTTAGTGTGGACGTATGGCTGATTTCTATTTTGTGTAACTTCTGCTGCTGCTGTCTTGGTTAGGACACTATTTTTAATCTCAACAAGCTTTTTTCCTGGTTAAATAGAGGTTATAATAAAAAACAAAAAAAAAAACAAAAAAAAAACCTTACTCATTTATTGTGAAACTCTGATAGGACAAACGAACCCTCCACAATTAGACATGAGAATGTAGATGTGTTCATTTACTTCAGTGAGACACTCAGAATATTTTGAGAATTTGGTCTGAAATTATGCCAAAATTAGTTTCTAGTCAGATAACAACAAAAAACACACACATGCTGAGCCTCCAGATAAAACTAGAGGAAAACTGTGGGTGTAACTTGCCTGTATTTAATGAGGTACAGATTGTAGATTGTGAGTTATCTCAAAAGATCATCCTATGATCTTTTGGCTAGCCTTAATTTTCACTGAACACATGAATAAAAAATCTCGTAGAATCTGCGTAGGTTCTCATTTTCCAGGTCATCGTTCTTCTTGATAGTTCTTCTCAGTTCAACTGGACCGGTTTAGCTCTTTTGAAAACGTTTCGTCTCTCATCCAGGAGACTTTTTCAGTGAAGAAGTCTTTTGGATGAGAGACGAAATGTTTTCAAAAGAGCTAAACCGGTCCAGTTGAACCGAGAAGAACTACCAAGAAGATGAATAAAAAATGTTTCTGTTGCAGATTTGATCTGAATGACTGAAATACCTTTGCTGACTGAAATATGCAACAAAATATGAGGTAACCAGCTAGAGGTGAGGTCAGTGCAATAAGATAACACCAGCTGAATCTAAAATGGTATAATCTGACTAGGAATTAGTGATGGAAATATGATATTTCTGTCCAACCAGCTCCTGTTATAAATGCGAACAGAGCAGAATGCCAACATAATCGTGTTATGCTCCAACTTACTTGAGATAATAGTGTTATGGAATAATTGTGACATACCTAGATGACTGTTAAGCTGTGGCATGCATAACAGGCTGAACATCCGCAGATTTAGAAGAAAGTGTACCTTGTAAATATTTGGAAGCAACAGTCAACGTTCAGGAATTGCTTTGAGGTTATTGTCTGCACAGAGGCATGCAACAAAGATCAAAAGAACACAGTCCTGGTAAACAATCCATGTTCTAAAACTCTACAGGGAGCCACAGATGTCATTTTCTTTTGCATTGAAATCAGGAAGAGACATTTCCAAATCCTTCTACATAGATGGAACAGTGAAAGGGAATTGGCGTCTATCAGAGGCTCTTTATTTTCTTGCCAATTTGCATCTTGTCTCTCAACCACAATTACATGCAAATCTGAATTTCCATCTTCCGGCTATCAGGTGCTTTGCTCACCTGTTACTGATACCGACTCCAAATGAAACCCTACAGTCTGTCTGCGAGATGCTTTGCCTCTTGTAAATCTTTTGAAACAAATGAGTGTTGATCTCCAAAAAAAAAAAAACGCAGGAGTTTACTAGAATTGTGGAAAATTCACAAAAGATTCGTCGATAATGGTCTTCCTTCAACCTTGTCAGTACAGTACTTGGTAGCAGCAACTGTCACATCTTGTAGCCGTGTTTATCTCATCTTTCGGTTCTAAAAGTGTTTGCAGGAATTTGCCAGATCTTCGTTGACAGGCCTATTATCAGGCTCAACCCTCCTTGCTCCTTTTGGGAAGAAAACCTAGATATTGTCGGAGGCGTATTTGGACAGCCTGCCTGAGTCTCGTTTATGCATCAATAAGAAACCACACAAGCTGCCCGGCCCCCCGTGTCAATCACATCTGCACTCCCTGACTTGCTTTTTTTTTATCTGCATCTTTTATGGTGCAGTCAACATCAAAGATTCACCAAAATGATAAGTGCAGCTGTGGCTGTTGGAGTACATGAGATGATAAAACACTTATGACATTTCAGACAAGACCCTCCACCAAACAGTCAGTCACTGTCAATGAAATTAGCTTGCGCGTGTCCTATCGTCAATAAGTCTGCCGTTGAAGCGAGGTGAACTAAGGCCGGGGGGGGGGGGGGGGGGTAGAAGGGATGAGTCAGTGCGACATCTGAAATCGCAGAGATGCTTATTTCAGTCGAGCCTTGCAAAATAATCCATTGTTGCGTACACTGTAAAGGCTTAGGGTTCTGCATCTTTTGAGTCGATTTAAAGGCACGCTGCTGTATTAGCGGGAAAAATGAGATTAAGCCAATTCAGAGGAGCTGGATTTTTGTGTGTAGACTCCCACACGACACCTCCGCAACCCCTAGCACTGCAGTGTGCTACGTTTGGGAATTAAAACACATTGATGTATTTATTACATAAAATGAATCTTCCTCTTTTTTGCTGATGAAATAGTTGGACATGCAAAACAGGAAGCTGCAGAGATGTTTAGATCTTTATTTATATCACTTCCTTTTGTTACAGGAGGTGATTTACAGGTTATAGAAACTCAGAGGTGGCATGATACGTGCAAAAGAAAACCAAGCAATCCTCTTCTCTCATTAAGATTGTGTTGGATGAACCGAAAGGGAATGTTTAGAGTGGATGGGTCTGCCATTGTTGGTGGTAAACAAACTCCTTAGATGTTGTTTTTAATCCTCAGCTCCTGAAAAATTACATATTTTGAGGTGCAATAATTATTTTTATACCAAAAGTTATAAAAAGCGAGTAGATGTCGGGTAGTTACTGGTATGTTGCCATGTTTCTGTGGCTATAGAACTGGGATTATTGTGACATTTTAGTTGATGAGTCACTATAGCAGGGGTGTCAAACTCAGATCCTCAAGGACCGGTATCCTGCATGTTTTAGATGTTTCCCTCCTCCAACACGCCTGATTCAAATGATAAGCCTATCATCCAACTCTGCAGAAGCCTGATAACGACCGTCAAGTGTGCTGGAAGAGGGAACCATCTAAAACATGCAGGATACCGGCCCTTGAGGACTGGAGTTTGACACCTGTGCGCTATAGGGATGCCAACGTCAGCCTTGTTGACTGAGATCATCGCATAAGATGATGGTTGACCAGTGGCAGTGGGTGGTTCGTCCAACGGCCTGAAGGTCCAATGGACTATTGGTATCAGTTGTTGTCCGTCCATCGTCCATCCATAAACAATTTTTCAAGAATGTTCTTCTCTGTAACCGGGAGTCAGAATAACTTGATATTTGTTGTGGAACATCTTTGGGTAAGGTCTTTATCAAGTTTTTTCAAAGAATTGGGAAATGTTGATTTTGGAATTTTTTATGAATTTTTTAAAATCTCCATTGGTTTATAATGGGACACATTTCAAAGTGTTAAAACTTTTAAACAGTTCAAGATACTGATATAATTGCTATTGGCAATAGATAGGAAGTCACATATGGGCTTTCATTTAGTGCCATGACCTTTGAGCTTGAGTGACTTTGAAAGGTCAAATGATTGTCAATTAATATCTTTAAATATGCTGTTGTACTAGAAGACAATGGGTCCTATTTTTTGATACATGATGGGTAGCTTTAAAACCGTGTGATTGTTTTTTCAATGATGAAGGTTACCTTAAGGCACAGGTGTCAAACATGCAGCCTGGGGGTCAAATCCGGGTCCAGTCCGGCCCTTGGGATGAATTTGTGGAATGCAAAAATTACACTAAGATATTAACAATCCTTTTAGTTCAGGTTCCACATTCAGACCAATTCAATCTCAAGTGGGCAGGATTCAGTAAAATATTATCATAATAACGTAGAAATAATGATAACTCCAAATTTTTCTCCTTGTAAATGTAAATATTTTCATGTATTTACACTAAATCAAAGATTAATTTCACCAAAAAAAATGTGATTAACCTAAAAAATACGAACAACCTGAAATGTCTTTAGAGAAGTACAATTTTAGCAAGAGTCTGCCTGTTACTAAATGTTTTGTGTATTTGTAGACCTACTGTGATCTATAATGGACATGTGTAAATGATAAACTGAGGCTGAATATTGTTAAAATTACTCTTATTTTTTCAGTTTGTTCATGTTATTCACATCTTTTGACAGGATAGTTTGTAGATGTAAACCTTTTCATAATGTAAATGTACTTTTTCACTCTAAAACATAGAGAAAAGTTTGGAGTTGACATATAATAACATAATATAGAAATTTGACTGGTCCGACCTACTTCAGATCAAATTTAGTTGAATGTGGCCCCTGAACCAAAATGAGTTTGACACCCCTGCCTTAAGGTTTTCTTGGACAAAAAAGGTGAATATATATATAAATAATGACCTGGTGTTGGCATCAACTATTGGCCAAATAAATATATATATATATATATATATATATATATATATATATATATATATATATATATATTTTTTTTTTTTTTTTTTTAACAAGTAGTAAATTGAACCAGTATATTGTATAGAATGAATTTCCCTCTTTGAAATGGTTGGACATGCAAAACAGGAAGCTCCAGAGATGTTTAGATCTTTATTTATCTCACTTCCTTTTGTTACAGGAGGTGATTAGCAGACGGTAGAAACTATGAAGTGGCATGACACGTGCAAAAAAAAAACAAAAACAAAACAAGCTCAGACAGTGACGTTAGATTATTTTCCTACATTCTTGGTTACTCCCTTGCTGCTCCCATGGTTATTCTCATTCTTTGTCTTTTACTCATCAGACATTGGCAATTTGTCCATGCCTGCTTTTGCGATCCAAGAAGCTTAGATCTTACCGTTTACCTCCAGCCAAATCAGCCAAATCAGAAACAGAGAATAAAGAGAGAAAGAAGGAGGGGAGGGAATGTAAGAAGGACAATACCAGACAAATACTTTGGGCTTGGGTTAGTTTGAAGGGGCTCTCTTGACCCGAGCGGGAGTTTTTTGACGTACAAGTGAAGGTTCGGCCCTTCTGCAAAGGCACTGGTCTTTGACATTTTGACTAACAAGACAGAGCAGCAGAGGCTAAAAGCATTGAGGGCGCTCATGCATGTTCATGTCTCATCAGGCTCATCTTCAGGCCCTGTATTCAGTACAAACAAACATCCACCGACAGCAAGAGATCCCAAAACAGGACCTGGAGATTTAGACATGCACAGCTATGTTGCGTAATTGTTTATACTGGGGTTTCTGTGTGCGCACCAGTATATCTGGTTTTAATGTTTAGAGATGTATCTAATTATGCCCACATGAATTTCTGTGTGTACACTACTGGATGGGTTTCATGTGTTTCTCTTATCAATGCACTGTGTGTGAATAAGTGCAGCCTCTCAGAGCAGATTAACAGAAATGTATTGAAATGCATTCGGCTGTGGTTCCTTGGTTGTATGCTTTCCATTTGGGCCTGTGTTGACTTAACCCTTTATAGGGCACTCATAGAAATACTCTGAAATTCAGAATCTGAAATTTCAACCTTAGCGTCTTATTCACGGGGTTTGCTAAAGTCTTGAAAGTCTTAAAAAGTATGGAATTTTGAAACATTATTTTTCCTGGGTTGGGCCTGGGCTGGACTCAAGCATCCTGGTTGCGTTTCCACTTTCCGCAACAACTTTTGTACATGCTCGCACAGGATATAAAAATCTTATCCTGTGTTTCGGAATGTCATATAATTGAAAAGTCTGGAATTTTGTGTGACAGTCTTAATAAAGTCTGGAAAAAGTTTATCTTATAGTTGAATTTTTGAGTATGTAAGAGTGTAAGATAAAAAAAAAAAATACAATTGGAAATCAGTGGAATGATTCTAGTTTGTGTGATATTCATGCACTTTTGTGATGTTCATATGTTCTGTCAGTAAAACATAATTTACTGCGAATTATACATTCATTCAGTCATAGATTTATTAAAATGAACTTTTCTACTACACACAACAGGTACAATCTCAACCAAAAAAGGAGGAACACAAGTATAAAAGTACATAAAATCAAGATCTTGGGAAAAAAACATAGCAGGTCATACCTCCCCACAGCCATCAGTACACTGTGACACCCCCCCCCCCCCCCCATATCCCATCATGTATATGTGCAATCACTATGTAAATATGTAAATATCTTTACATTTTATACTTGCATTTTTATACTTTAAGAACGCTTATTTCTACCTGCCTTTTCTTTTGCACTGGTGTGTTATATTGCTGCTGTAAGCTGTTAAATTTCCGCATGGTGGGATCAATAAAATCTTATCTTAACTTATTATTTGGATAAAGAGCAAACACTCTGGTTATTGGATGACTTAAGAAGACTTTATTACTTTTGTGAATAAAAAAAAAAAAAAAAAAGTTTATCGTTAAGTAGAAAATCAAGGTCAATGAAGTTACCGTATTTGGTTCCTTACCCGTAAGCGGCAACACCCCCCACACACATACACACAAAAAAAAGCAACAAAAAGTAAATATAAAAAAATACAAGAAAAACTTATGTAAAGTGAAAGGAACATGTATTTTAGAACTGTCGATGTCTCTGTCTTGTAATGTATGCAGAAATGACCAAATATAGTCATTTGCCTGATAAAGGGTTAACAAATGGTGTGATATGTATGGACTCTATGAAAGTAAACAGCTCCAGTGTGGTTCAAAAGAAGTCAGTGCTAAAAACAAGCAAGTGTGTGTATTTAGTGTTACAGAGGTTATTAAAAAAAAGCACTCACAGATACTTCAACCCTTTCATGCACAAATTATGACAACCATAGTCAAAATTTTTTTCTTTCTCCTTGTTTTTATCCCCCCTTAGGCAAGAAAAAAAAAAAAAGCAATTGAGTTTTGTTTAATGAAGTTACAAAAATGTCCATGTGTTTAATTTTTGAAGTAAAGAAATGTGTTTAAAATCCAATATCAGAAAGTGAGATAAAGACAAATGAAAAGATTTTAATCCTACTAATCTGATGTTTTCTCACATTTTAACATATTCTACTGCTAGTTTTTACTCACTTCATAGAGGTAATATGCAAAAAAAAAACAACAACAACAAAAAAAAACAACTTTTTGTCTTACAAATAACAATTGATTTACACTAAAACATGTTACTAAAGATCAGGTTTATCAAGAACAGCAAAGTTACAGTAATGGGATAAATTGCAGTTTATGAGATGATGTATAAGCGTCCACTGTGTTGGCTGATATGAACTAAAACAACAAAACCCATGAATATACATGGTGACACAAAAAAATGGGAACTTTTTAACAATCCAATAAAACCAAGAGTGATGGAAGAAAAATATTTTGTTCATAGTAACTGAAACCTTAAACCATGCCATTTAAGAAACAATGATGGAATTTTCATTTCTTAAAAATTACAGGGTGACCCAAAAAAACGGGAATTTTTGGCAGACATGAGCAAGTGGCAGCACTGCGAGACAGTGACCTTGAGCAAGTAAACACACCCCCATTTTAGTAACCATTGGCGGCTGTGCGAGAATTGTTCGGTAACCGTGTGATCTCAAGATTCGGTAACGTTCCCTGGCCCCCTAGATCGCCAGATTTGTCCGTTTGTGATTTTTTCTTGTGGGGCTATCTCAAGAGTAAAGTGTACACGACTCGACCAAGAACTCTGGATGAGTTAAAACAGAGAATTCAGGATGAAATTCACAGTATCCCAGCTGAGATGTTGCAGCGGTCAATGAGGAATCTCAACAGCAGATTTCAAGAATGCATTCGTACAGGAGGACGCCATCTACAGGAAGTAATTTTAAAAAAATGAAAATTCCATCATTGTTTCTTAAATGGCATGGTTTAAGGTTTCAATTACTATGAATAAAATATTTTTCTTCCAACACTCTTGGTTTTATTGGATTGTTAAAAAGTTCCCGTTTTTTTGTGTCACCCTGTACAAGAGAACAGCTGGAGAATAGCTGTCCACTGTAGTGACCACTATGCATGAAAGGGTTAAATAAGACTACGCTAAGATGAGAAAATGTACAAAACTGTAGGAATCTAAAATAATAAAGCTAGTTATGAAAGATATCTCAAAAGCAATACACATGAACTGAAGGGAAATGATTTCTGTGTTTTACGTCTCATCATCTGCCCCCATGTTAATCCATGCCATTTGTCAGTATGATTTCACGCCACCATAACTCTCACGGCACTTGAAATAATCAATAATATGCTAATTAACGCTATTCAACAAATCTGCATTGCCCTTGTGATGTGTTTAAAGTTTGCGTCTGTATACATTTAAGCGGTGATATATCTGTTTGTGATTGAATACTGGCATTTTGAGGCATTCAGTAGCGCAATATTGCATATCTGCAGAAATGGAAAAGTGCAGTTTTGCATTCAAGTGTTATTTGCGTTTGAGTGGGGATAAAAAAAATGCTAACTTGTGCTCTTTTTCTCTGTTTTTTTCTATTTGCTGCCGTGCCGATTGCTGCCTCTGCATCGCCTTTTCAACAGGTAATGTGATTTTTTTTTTTACTCCTTTCTTTCTCTCTTCCTCTATAAACCTTATCCATGTTATTCTGTAAGGTTGTGGCCCGGAGATAACAGTGTCACACATTTATAATGGCAGTTATTTAATAGATAGTGTAATCTCACTGGGGATGGAGAGTAAATGTAGTCATAATGGGAGAAGGGCACTTTAATTGTGCACTGGTTTTATGTTGAAATTAGAGGTGGAAGCATACGCTGATGTCACATTTTGATTCGTGTCATGATTGGAATGTCACCGTCTATCACTCCTAAATGCGTAACGCTATTTGATGAGTTGTTTTTCTGGTGTTTGTTGTTATTGTTTCATATATTATGAAAGATAAGAAAGCATGGAAGTTAATTTCAGACATGTATAACGTGTTTGGATGGATGGACGAGGATGATTAATCAGCTTCTCTCTTATCTGTAGCCTTTACACTCAATGCTTGTTGTGCCTCTGTTGCCATGGTAATGCTATGCCATGCTTGTAGCTATAGACACATGCTATACATCCACATAACCAAAAGAACATCAGCTAAAAGCTCAATGCAACCAATTTTCAGGCAACAGAATGTTCACTGAAATGGGTAAAAATCAAAAACAAGGTAATAGTTTTAACCCATAAAGACCCAGTGTGACTTTAATTGCAGTTCCCAAATGAATTCTTCTTTATTTTTAACCTTTCTTAAGTGATTTATTTTGATATTGTTGTTGATGTTATGTATTTATATTCTTAAATGAAAATCAGGTATTTTCCTATATATTTAATTTATTGATCATATAGATCACAGGTGTCAAACATGCGGCCCGGGGGCCAAACCCGGCCCGCCAAAGGGTCCAGTCCGGCCCTTGCGATGAATTTGTGAAATGCAAAAATTACACTAAGATATTAACAATCCTTTTAGTTCAGGTTCCACATTCAGACCAATTCAATCTCAAGTGGGCGGGACTTGTAAAATACTATCATAATAACATATAAATAATGACAACTCCAAATTTTTCTCTTTGCAAATGTACTGTAAATTCCGGACTATAAGCCACTACTTTTTTCCCACACTTTAAACACTGCGGCTTATACTCCGACGCGGTTTATACGACGATTTTCCCTTATTGCCTGCCACACCGCAGGGAAGAATCTGTCTATTGTTACCAGGTATGCAGGAATGGATAACATTAACTTAACCTTTATAAAGTTAATATTAACACACACAAAAGGGGAACTTTTAAGGAAAAATAGTAAACCTTCAAATGTTAATATTGTTTCACAAATATACAAAACAAAACTCTGAATGAAAACACCCAATAAAGCTCTCCAGACACCGTCATAAATTTAAAGCATCTCAGAATTAATGCGCACGTCGTGCGTAATGTTAAATGAAAATGATATTACAACAGACGTAATTACTTGTTTTTAATCTTTATATTTTAAAAATAAATTAAAAGTCCTACTCAAATGAAAAACAAAAATTTGTTCACTTTCAAGTCATTTTAAGTCCGTGAATCCACAGCCGGCGCAAAAGCAAGTCAATCCCGTATCGGCACGTATCCAAAGGAAACCCTGATAAGTCCACCGACAAAAAAAAAAAGAAAGAGAAAATGTGCTTTTATTACTATCCTTTTATTGCCTCGTTTTTTGTCTTTTGTTTTTTAATCATCATATTAACAACGAGTCAACCTATAGATATGACAGAAAGCTCACACATATCAGACCCATTTACATTCAGGGAAGAATTTCATTTGAACTCAAAGAAAACCTTTATCCAATTACCGTCCAGTTTTGATGCAATGAAAAAAAAGGTTCCACTCGGTCCCATAGACTCCCATAGAAGCCAGGCTTCAACGGGGAAATGCATCGACCATAGATCGTATGAGGAAACAGCGCAACGGGAATGTATGACAAGTGAACAACATGGAGTCTGATGATTTGTGATAAAGCTGATTCTGAACGAAC
Source organism: Sphaeramia orbicularis (assembly GCF_902148855.1). Lineage (NCBI taxonomy): Eukaryota > Metazoa > Chordata > Actinopteri > Kurtiformes > Apogonidae > Sphaeramia > Sphaeramia orbicularis. The sequence continues at coordinate 43,475,820 of NC_043972.1, read as the reverse complement.
TCGTCTGTGAGATGAACGTGTTTTAACACGTGTAGTCAATGAAATGTCAACACAACCAAACATATTTAACCATTTAATTTTCATAATGATAGGGGAAGCCGGGCTTCTCTTGCAGTCTATGAGAAATCACCACTGGTGGACACCCGCGGATTATAAACCGGCGCGGTGTATACGTGTACAAAATTGATTTTCTTTCTAAAATTAGGATCTGCTGCTTATATTCAGTCTATAGTCTGGAATTCATGGTAAATATTTTCATGTATTTACACTAAAACAAAGTATAATTTCGCAAAAAATGTAAATAACCTGAACAAATATGAATGACCTGAAATGTCTTAAGAGAACTAAGTACAATTTTAACAAGATTCTGCCTGTTATTAAATGTTTGGTGTATTTTTTACATTATAATGTAAATGTGTAAATGATAAACCGAGGCAGAATAGTGTTAAAATTACACTTATTTTTTGCAGTTTGTTCATGTTATTCATATTGTTTGAAAGGATACTTTGTAGATGTAAACCTTTTCATAATGTAAATTAACTTTTTTCGCTCTAAAACATAGAGAAAAGTTTGGAGTTGACATTATTTCTATATTATTATGTTATTATTTTACTGGTCCGGCCCACTTCAGATCAAATTTAGCTGAATGTGGCCCCTGACCTAAAATGAGTTTGACACCCCTGATTTAGATGTTCATAAAACCTCAATTAAAGTTGAGGGTTTTTCTATCAAAAACAGACAAAACGGAAGAAAACTAACATTTTCAGTCAAACCTATCATTAACTGAACATAAACCCAGTGTCCTCATCCACTGTCAATGATACAACTCTATGGGCTTTACTGGTGAATCGATGTTGTAGAAGATGACAGTGTTTCCATGGTAACTACAGAACCTCGGAACATCCAAATGGGTCATATCTGATGTCCATGAAAAGACGACGAATTGTATTTTACACAAATTATTTACCTGTATTTCAACTAAAATGTAGAATTAGCAGACCAACAGGGATTTAACTTTTTTTTATCAGTAATGATTTTGGTTTCCAGTGGATGTTTGGGTCTTTATGGGTTAATAGACTAAGCAGAACCAACAGTACAAGGATTATTTCTTTCCTACTATAAGTCACTGAATGAACCAAAGAAGGTTGCATTATGAAGTGAATGTTGTCTTACATTTGCTGTTTTCTGATCTTTTTTTTTTATATAACGGAAGCTTCTGCTATTGGCTAATCCATTGTTTTGTGTTCCATTGAAATGATTCAGACTAGAAACAAGTGGCCCAGGGTTTAGCAGGTTCTCTGTCCTCTATCGGTCGACTATTAGTGTTAACCAAACACAAATAACCTGGTATATATGCACTGCTATGGTTGTAGTTGTTGACTCAGTACCCAAATTAGCAGTGGGTGAGTACGAGTTGAGATGTGACCGTATTGTCCACACTGATCGCAATGTAAACAGTCTTTATTTGAGTGTCCTTAGACGCTGCTTGTGTGTGGATGAGATGCTAACACATGTTGGTTTTGCAAAACGTCTGAATTAGCGTGGATGTGACCGTAGTGAAGCAGCGATTAGCTTTAGCTAGCATGCATGTTGCTAACTTGCTAATAGCTTACAGTTTGTACAGATTTTGCAGGTCTACATCTCATGTACGTCATATAACTGAATGCATTGAATCGTACTGACGGTTCAGTACATTAATCGTCAGTCGTCTACATGCTAATTTAGTTTTTATTTGCTTTAATTCAGTGGTTCTTAACCTTGTTGGAGGTACTGAACCCCACCAGTTTCATATGCGCATTCACTGAACCCTTCTTTAGCCAAGCGGGGCGTGACATCACAAATCATATGTAGGCCGTCAGGTCAACCTGGTTTTCGTTTCATCCCGCTCCGAACTTTCCAAACCACACAATTTTGACAAAAAAAAAAAGATAATTGCATGTAGTGTATCAAAAAAAAAGTTCTCGATGTACTCCTTCAGTATTTTTGTGATCGTTGTTTTATTACGGCACTAACTCAGCTTTAGCGTAATATGATTTCTCCATCCGCGACGGTGCGTCAGTCGTCACATGATTGTAACTGACCAGTGCGGTGACCGAAAAATGTAAACAAACGCAACACATGGCTGCCTCCGTGGTTAACAGGAAGTAGCAAAAGTCATAACGATTTGGAAAATACTCAAATAATTCATCGTCAGACGAGTGGAAGAGATTATTAACACTTCCGGATGTGTTGTAGTGCTATAAGCAACAACAATACACCGTGTATATTGGACCTAGCCTGACACACACACCCGAAGAATGAGTCGAATGTGTGTCTTGACCTCCGCCGAACCCCTGAGACTGACTCACCGAACCCCTAGGGTTCGATCGAACCCAGGTTAAGAACCACTGCTTTAATTATATGGTGTTGGTCAAGATGGGGTTGACGCAAAAACAGGAATATAGTACACAGGTGTCAAACATACGGCCCGCCAAAGGGTCCAATCCAGCCTATAGGATGAATTTGTGAAAAGCAAAAATTACACTGAAGTTATTAACAGTCGAGGGTGTTAAAATCATTTCAGTTCAGGGTCCACATACAGACTAATATGATCTAAAGTGTGTCAGACCAGTAAAATACTATCTCAATAACCTATAAATAATGATGACTTTTCAACACTTTATCCTCACTAGGGTCACGGGGGTCGCTTGGAGCCTATCCCAGCTACATAGGGGTGTAGGCGGGGTACACCCTGGACATGTCCCCAGTTCGTCGCAGGACTGACATATAGAGACAAACAATCACTCTCACATTCACACCTATGGGCAATTTAGATTAACCAATTAACCTATCAGTGCATGTCTTTGGATGGTGGGAGGAAGCCGGAGTACCCGGAGAGAACCCACGCAGACACAGGGAGAACATGCAAACTCCACACAGAAAGAAATTATCTAATATAAGATTATTATATCCTGTGTAGATCAGTGTTCTTATTTCATATATCGGCCAGTATATCGGTTATTGGCCAATATTGGATATCGGCCGATATATTGGATATCGGCTTTTTTTTAGCTCCCAATATTGGTGTCGGCCCCAAAAATCCCATATCAGTCGGGCTCTAGTAAAAAATTACCTTGAAAAGCCATTAGCTTTCGGTGCATTAGCATTAGCATTTTTCAGTTTGAGGAAGTCAGAGTCTAAGTAAAACTTACAAAGAAGGAGAACGTAAAATTCACTGACCATATTAATAATCATCAGTAAATTACCTGAGGTTTGCTAGTAAAATAAATGTATGTCTGCAAGTAAAGTTCAGTTGATGATTGCCCTCGTAGAATTTACTTAAAATTCTAAGTGCAAATACTTTCCGAAGTTTTCCTAAGTAAATATCACCCCCAATTTTTTTTCAGTGTCCCAATATTGTACCTGTTATTAAATGTTTTGTGTATTAGTAGATCCACTGTAATCTGTAATGTGTAAATGATAAACAGACATAATATTATTAAAATTGGACTTATTTTTCTTAAGATATTTCAGGTTTTTCAGCTTTTTAAGGGAACTTTGCTGACATAATCATTTTCATAATATAATTAAACTTTTTTTTTTACTGTTATTCTTTTACTGGTCCGGTTCAGATCATATTGGGCTGAATGTGGCCCCTGAACTAAAATGACTTTGACGCGTCTGCTATAGTATATAAGCTAAGCTGCAGGAATTTCCAAAGCATCATTGAGGCATTATATTTTTAGAGTTGCCAGTCTGAAAGGAAAAAAAAAAAAAAAAAAAAACATGACTCTAGCAGAATCCAGGAGTCTGAGTGAGTGAAAGAGGAGCTCTGTGGGTGGATGTGGCCGCTCTGTGTGGGGCTCACTGAGGACGAATAAAATCGTTTTAATCCCCGTTGGTCCATCTGGTGTGTGTATCTGTGTGTATGTATGTGTGAGGATGCCACACTGCCCTCATTCACGAGTGTCCATATTTCAAATCCTCCGGTGGCCCTTTGCACCAGGCCGTCCCCCACCCCACCCCACCCCCACCCCCCTCTGTCCAGCTCAAGTGTTGCTGTTTGATGTTTTCCCTCTCTCCTCCTCCTCTGACATTTGATAATCCTCCTGTTTTATTGTCTTAAGCCTGTGCGATAGTAAGGCGCCCTCCTCCTCCTCCTCCTCCTCCTTTTCACTCGGATCCCTTGACCCTGTTCCCCTTGAACCAAGTGGACTCCAGTACTCACCTCCTCTTTAGCCCAGACTCAGACTCAGCTTTATTGTCATTCCATCAGTGGTACATGATAGAACAAAATATATTCACCCAGGTCTTGGTTTGTGGCATAAGAAAGATAAAGAATAAAATAGAAAATAGAATATAAATGATTAAAAAAAAGGACCATAAAATATGCAGATAAAAAAAATAGCTTCTATATGTTTTTTTTCTTTCTTTCTGTTTTTTTCTTTGTTTTTTACCTCCGCCAAGGAGGTTATGTTTTTGCCAGGGTTTGTTTGTTTGTTTGTCTGTCCGTTAGTGTGCAACATAACTCAAAAAGTTATGGACAGATTTTGATGAAATGTTCAGGGTTTGTTGGAAATGGGATAAGGAAGAAATGATTAACTTTTGGGGGTGATCCGGAAGAAATCCTGGATTCTGGATCACTTTGAAATTTTCGTTAACATTGTGGGAAATGGGGCCAAAATTTTCGTTTCCCAATATCTCGCTTAATTATTGACCAAAACTCATGAAATTTAACTCAGGAATTGACAATGGGGTCCTCTATCACATTTCAAAGGCTGATCCGGATCTGATCCAGAAGGCGGATTTTATCTCAATTTATATAAAAAATGGGGGTGCCCTTACTTTTTGGCCTACTGTGCCTTTAATATTAAAGGCAGAAATTTCTGACAAGCGCCATCGTGTAGCTCAGTCAGTTCCGCATCGGGAGTATGCCACCGGATTTCATGTAGCTTTAATACTTAAGGAGCTAGATCCAGAAGAAAACCGCCATTACGAGAAATGTTATTTTCGTGAATAACTACTGAACTAATAAGGATATAATTAGGAATCCAGTTGCTAATGGTATGTTTTCATGGTCAAGGAATCTTAAAATATAGGTAAAATAAACATGGGACTAATATTTATGGTGGAAATCACAATATGGGGGAATTGTGCAAATCTCATGCAATTTGACTCAGGGATTTACAATGGGGTGTTCTATCAAATGGCAAAGACTGATCCGGATCTTTCAAAAAGTTATGGACAGATTTGGATGAAAATTTCAGGAAATATTGATACTGGCACAAGGAACAAATGATTAAATTTTGATGGTGATCGGGGGGGGGGGGGCACTGATCTGCCTTGGCGGAGGTCTGCGCTCTCAGAGTGCTTTTCTAGTCTTATTTATTTATTTAATCTTAGATGGGGATGCATTGCCTGGGACTTGGTGGGGTGGGGTGGTTATTGTGTTTTTTTGTTATGTAGAAAATCTAAAAGTATTGCTTCTCTTGTATGACTACCACTTTGGTTTAACTTGACTTAAAAAAAAAAAAAAAAAAAAAAAACTAGAAAAATTTGAGACAAGATGGAAACCAATAATTCAAGCGATACAAGAGATCTAAATACCTCTTTGTTTTTAATATTGCTTTTTTTTTTGTTTTTTTTTGTAACTCAATTATTTTATTCTATTTATTTTCATCAGTAGCACTTGTTTTTGGTTTTGCAAATATACTTATTTGTGCTGGTGGAATATTAGAAGTCAGATTTCAAGAATTCTGTTGGTATCTGTGTAAAATATATATGACCTTGACATGTTTTTGACCTATATGTAAAAGGCGTAGTATAAGTAGTTATGAGTGGAAGTAATGTGATATGGATCGAGTGATTTATAGACTGAGGCTGGTGGGATTTTTGTACATCTCCATGTGTTTTATATGGGTGGAATAAATAAAAAGTGCGATGGACCACCGGATTGGACCATTTGGCGGGCCGGATTTGGCCCCCGGGCCGTATGTTTGACACCTGTGGTTTAGAGCATCGATGTCACTGCATCTCCTCCAAGTACTTCTTCACTATTTGTTTTTTAAACATTCTTTTAAACTGAAAAATATTTGCACACTCTTTTAATTCATCTACTAAACCATTCCATAGTACTACTCCCCTTACTGAGATGCACATTGATTTTGAAGTAGTTCTTACCTTTGATTGGCACAATTTATTAATACCTCTGAGATTAAATTTATGTTGAGAATCTCTGTCTTTGAATAATTTTTGAATATTACTTGAAAGACATTTTGTTGATGCCCTAAACATGAGTTGTGCTGTTCTGTAATCCACCAAATCTAGTAATTTTAAGTCTAACTGCAGAAAAAGTGGGTTGGTGTGGTCATTGTAATGAGCTTTATGAACCCTTCTAATAGCTTTTTTTTTTTTTGAAGGCAAATCAATGGTAATAAATTTGTCTTATAACAATTCCCCCAAATTTCAATACAATTATTAATACTAGAAAAGCACTCGGAGAGCGCAGACCTCTGCCAAGCGCAAAAATTCCCCACATAATCGGTGATACAAATCCTACATTTATTTTTTAAAATAAAATCCGCCTTCTGGATCAGATCCGGATCAGCCTTTGAAATGTGATAGAGGACCACATTGTCAATTCCTGAGTTAAATTTCATGAGTTTTGGTCAATAATTAAGCGAGATATTGGGAAACAAAAATTTTGGCCCCATTTACCACAATGTTAACGAAAATTTCAAAGTGATCCAGAATCCAGGATTTCTTCCGGATCACCCCCAAAATTTAATCATTTCTTCCTTATCCCATTTCCAACAAACCCTGAAAATTTCATCAAAATCTGTCCATAACTTTTTGAGTTATGTTGCACACTAACGGACAGACAAACAAACAAACAAACTAGAAGCACTTGGAGAGCACAGACCTCCGCCAAGGCTGATCAGTGGCCCCCCCCGTGGGCCCCCCCACGCCAAGGAGGTTATGTTTTTGCCAGGGTTTGTTTGTTTGTTTGTCTGTCTGTCTGTCTGTTTGTCTGTCCGTTAGTGTGCAACATAACTCAAAAAGTTATGGACAGATTTTGATGAAATTTTCAGGGTTTGTTGGAAATGGGCCCCCCCGTGGGCCCCCCCACCCCTGATCACCACCAAAATTTCATCATTTCTTCCTTATCCCATTTCCAACAAACCCTGAAAATTTCATCAAAATCTGTCCATAACTTTTTGAGTTATGTTGCACACTAACGGACAGACAAACAAACAAACAAACAAACAAACACACCCTGGCAAAAACATAACCTCCTTGGCGGAGGTAATACGACATAATAAATGATACAGTGTGAGTAAAGCACTATGATTAAGTAAATGACTGGCTCTTTTCATCACACCACCACATTTGGCAACTTTTGTGGAAATGTGTGTGGAAATGACCAAAAATAGTCACTTGCCCGATAAAGGGTTAACTAAGGTAAAACTCTTTTGTAGTTCCAGTTTAAAGGGTGTTAGATGGTGGCTCCACACATGTATGGCGGTGGCAGATGCTGTGCTTCTGCCAAACAGCTGCTAAAGTCCTGGTTTGTGCTGGTGCTTGTGGTCTCTTTGTCCGCTGTATATTGAATGACACTGACTCTCACTGTAGTTGTTTATGGGTTATTTGGAGGTTACCACAGAGTATTAATGTTTCTATCTCTCAGCATGTATCCGTCTTGCCTTTTTTCCACCCCTCGCTCATGTTTTTGTCGTTATTACATCACGAATGCCCTCCGGAGACTGTTAATGCACTCCAAATGTCATAACGTGACAGGTCCTGTTATCCAAAATGACTACCCAGTGCTACTTCTAATGCATTATACACTATGTACTCGCTTTGGGATGTTGTTTTTGTGGTTTTAACGTGTGTTACTGCACTGTCTGAACAACCAGACGTCATCTGGACCGGGGTCCTGAACTCACGCAAAAATGAAACAGTCGCCGGTAGCTTTGACTCTGCCTCGATGGAGTGTTTAGTTGGAAGGCGGAGATTATGAACTGATTAATTTGCAGGGGAAGATTTCGGGGGCCAAAGGAGAGGCGATGGCGGTGAGCTAAGCATCTGGGATTATCCAGATTTAATGGAGGGAATAAAGCAGCCTATGGGTGGCAATCCGCTTTTCATCCGCACAGATTTCCGTCACATTGACGTGTGATGCCGCCCCGCTAGGACCCTGCACAGACCAAAACACCTGGACCACTAGAGGGCGCTGCTTATGGGTTCAGTCACTGTGGAATACCTGCACGTCTTTTATTACCTCCGCCAAGGAGGTTATGTTTTTGCCGGCGTTGGTTTGTTTGTCTGCCTGTTTGTCTGTCTGTGTGCAAGATAACTCAAAAAGTTATGGACGGATTTGGATGAAAATTTCAGGAAATGTTGATACTGGAACAAGGAAGAAATGATTAAATTTTGGTGGTGATCGGGGGTGGGGTGGGGTGCACGGGAGCCCACTGATCTGCCTTGGCGGAGGTCTGCGCTCTCTGAGTGCTTTTCTAGATAAGAGGGCGTAGACCACTACCGAGTGCTTTTCAAGTTTCTCCCTGCTTTTTTTTTTTTTTAATTCTCTTTATTCAAGTTCTTTGTTTACAATAACAAAGAATACATTTAGAAATGAAATAAGGTCCCCACAACTTGTATATTTTTTCATCAATTTTTTTCGGATCTTGCACACTTTTCATTTTCCAGACGTCCGTGTCGATCACCTCTATTCTATTCTATTCTATTCTATTCTATTCTATTCTATTCTATTCTATTCTATTCTATTCTATTCTACTTAGGAGGATATTGAACATGACTAATATTCTAAATTGATTATTCTTTCTAAAAAACAGACAGGATCGAACTATTTCAGTATTTATTTTTGTACATTTTGTCGACACGACAGCAAACCAATACAGCAGCATGTAAATACAGTATGTTCCATTACAAAATCAATATAGAACGGACACTCAAACCAAGGTGAGCAGTGACTATATGAACATGAGATATGTTTCTATGGTCACTGTATCACCTGTACTAGATTACTGTTAATATTGATGCTTTATCTACATATATAAAGTATATATGAGGCTTGTCTGGGTGGAGGTCAAAATCTGACGTATTTCCAAATGATGTTTTTTGTGATTCTATTCTATTCTATTCTATTCTATTCTATTCTATTCTATTCTATTCTATTCTATTCTATTCTATTCTATTCTATTCTATTCTAACATATTATATTTTTTTCTATTCTATTCTTTTCTATTCTATTCTATTCTATTCTATTCTACTTAGGAGGATATTGAGTATTACCAATATTCTAAATTGATTATTCTCTCTAAAAACAGATAGGATTGAGCTATTTCAGTATTTGTTTTTGTGCATTTTGTCGTCAAGACAGCAAACAAATACAGCAACAGTCATAAATTCTGCTGTAAACACAGTTTGTTACATTACAAAAGCAATGACAGTGATAACAAGTGGTTCCAGGCACAACAAACCCCGCCCCCTTGCACGTATTGTAGTTTATTTTGGCATCAATCCAGCTGATGTCATCATGTCTATCCACGTGCTGATGTCAATTGCCTCTATATATGTGGCAAGTTTGAAGTAAATTGAAACAAAATTGATATTTTTATAGACATTTGACATCTCACCCATTATAAGTAAATGGGAAAAAAAAAGATTTAAAAAGAAATTCAAGAACTTCAAAGAATAATTGTAGAACATAGTAACACTAGGAACATGAGAATGACAGGGGGGAGCATATACAGAGGAAGCTCAAACAGCAAAAAAAAAATAAAATAAAATAAAAAAAAAATATATATATATATACATATATATGTATACATATATCTTATAAACATAAAATGGTGATGACATTTTAAAGACATTCAGTGATAAACAATTTTCATATGTTTGAAACAGCTTTTTTGTTCAAGCTCTGTGAAATAGTTGATAAGTACAGGGTGGGGAAGCAAAATTTACAATATTTTGAGGCAGGGATTGAAAGACAGTGTATGACCAATTAGTTTATTGAAAGTCCTGAGAATTTATTTGCCACAAGAAAATTGACATAATAGAAAATGTTTTTATTCTATGTGTCCTCCTTCTTTCTCAATAACTGCCTTCGCACGCTTCCTGAAACTTGCACAACTGTTCCTCAAATATTCGGGTGACAACTTCTCCCATTCTTCTTTAATAGCATCTTCCAGACTTTCTCGTAATAGTTTTGCTCATAGTCATTCTCTTCTTTCCATTCTAAACAGTCTTTATGGACACTCCAACTATTTTTGAAATCTCCTTTGGTGTGATGAGTGCATTCAGTAAATCACACACTCTTTGACGTTTGCTTTCCTGATTACTCATATGGGCAAAAGTTTCTGAAAAGGTATGGATAATAGTGTTAGGTATGATTATGACATCAATATATGTTTGGTTTCAAAACAATTGACGTAGTGCCTACTGAGAAAAAACAACTACATGTTCATTGTAAATTTTGCTTCCCCACCCTGTACAATTCAATTTCATTAAGTAAACCACTGAAAAATAGAGATGAAGACTATTTCTCGGTGCTTTTAGACCAAGAAGAACACAAAAAATGATGCAATGAAGAAATATGAGGTTTACAAACCACAAAACCAACCTTTGTGTGTTTTTCTGAACCCAAGTGATTAAAGAGACACTGCTTTGCAATTGAAGGGGTGATGCACAGGGAATTCTTGTCAGAGGTACACAATATTTATTTTCTTTTTTTGTTTATTCACCAGACATTGTCTTCTTTTTAAAGACACTGTTTTAAGTTACCCTTGTGTGGTATCCAGATCTACTGAGAAATGAAGTCAAAGCATTAGCTGTCATGGGGTTACATAAAAGTAATGGTGTCATATGGCAAACAGTGTCTCTAAGGTCACTTAACCTTGTCTTTTCCTTTGTTTTAACCCATAAAGACCCAAATATCCACCAAAACCATCTACTGATCTGAACTGATTAATACTTGTGGATCCATTAATCCTATCAATACATGTAAAAAAAAAAAAAAAAAGTGTAAAATCTTTTCATGGTCATCAGATATGACCCATTTGGACATTCAGAGGCACCATAGTTACCGTGGAAACACCATCATCTTCTACAACATTGATTCACCAGTAAAGCCCATCAATAGTCGCTTTTCCATTGACCCTCAAATTGCGCAAATATAAGTTGAGCATAAAAATTTACCTAATGGAAAAACGACAATTTCGCCAAAAGTCTAATTTTTCGATTAAAAGTGTTTGCGCTGGCTGGCAAGAGGTGATTTTTCAGGCGTAGCGCAAATGGTATATCATGTAAAACTGCAATGGAAAGACCTTTTTCGCAACTAGGGTCAGCCAAAAAAAAAAAAAAAACTGGATGTTGATGGACGTTACAACAAGTGAAGAAGAAGAAGAAACATGTCATGGTATGTGTGGACACACCAGGAAACCCAATCATTTTTAAATTTAGTACGAGATAGAGGGGTAGTATATAATAATAATGAATATATCTGTAAATCAACACCGTATTTATGTTTGTTGCCATGTTTATGGAATGACTTCTCGTGTCATCTCGCGATAATAAAATTAAATCACAAATCATCGCATTTGTGATTTAATGGAAAAACCGACATTACACACTTTGTTTTTTGGACATTTAGTAAATATCGGTAAAGTTTCGCACAGATGTCCAATGGGAAAGCGAGTAATGACAGTGAATGGAAACACTTATTTTATGTTCAGTTAATGATAGATTTTACTGAAAAAAGTCACGTTTTCTTAAATTTCCTCGTAAGTTTTGATATAATAACAACTGGGGCGCTGATAAGGGGGGGTAAACATGACAAATTCATGGGGCCCAGCATTTGTGGGGGGCCCATAGAGTAGAAGAGGGGGTCCAGTGGATACAGGTTAGAAGTTGTGAAAATTTCATATCATATCCGCTGTATAATAGAGGAACAGAAGTCGGGAGTCGAACGTTAAGGATGTTAAGTTTCAGTTTCGTTTTCACGCTAGCATAAGTGACGTTACGTATGGACTGCACCCCCCCCACACACACACACACAGATCAACAAGATACAGAATTCTCAACTTTAATCTGAGCTGTTAAGAATACCTATATGATCAGTACATTAATTGTTGAAAAAAAAAAAAAAATTCTATGGAAAAATGCTAAATACGGAGGATTATTTTATAATAAATAGTGAAATAAAAACAAATCATTTTGGAACTGACACAAAAGTAGCACTGGGTCTTTAGGGGTTAAAGAAAAAACCCAGTGTCCAGACTCACCATATGTTTTTAATTTACCATGCACTGGAAGACAATGTAATATCCAGAGAAATGAAAAGCAGCCGCAGAGGAATGGATCAGATTAAACCTTTTCAAACAAGGATGTTTGCAGACGGGATTTCAGTGGAGATACTAGCCGAACAAAATGAAACTGTGCCAGTGTAGCAGCACTTTGGCTCTACTTTCAAACCACTTTTTTTTTTTTTTTTTTTTTTTTTTAATGGGACGTGATTAATATTTAGGTTAAAATAAAATCTTTTGTGACTTGTATTCTGATTTTATTAGACCTAATAAGTTTAGATCATAGTAGAATTTTATTAGTTCCCTGGACTCACTGTTTATTGCTTATTATAAGATTTGTCTGGTTATGTTACCGCAGTCATTCCAAGTGTATGAAGGTGTGAAAGAATGTGTAGAAATACAACAGTGAGCCTCAATACGCTGTGGTTTTAGAACAGTTAAGGTGGATCTTCATTACACCTGTTTAGCTGTTCTAAAAGTGAAAGAAACATTAAATACTTTATTTCTGAAGCACTTGATTTAGCTTTTCTGTCATTATTCATTGATACTGACACTAGTATCACCCCCTTGTACCTTGTACCTTGTTTTTTTTTTATTTTTATCTTGTACATTTCCTATACTGCCTACATCCTTATTAGTTTGACATGTTTCTTAACTGTAGTATAGAGTTAACTTTATGTATATTTTAGTAGTATATGTATGTTTAATATTTTATCTTGTGTGTGTATTCTATTCTATTCTATTCTATTCTATTCTATTCTATTCTATTCTATTCTATTCTATTCTATTCTACCTAGGAGGATATTGAAAGGTTATTAATATTCTAATGTGATTATTCTTTATAAAAAATAGACAGGATTGAGCTATTTCAGTATTTGTTTTAGTGTATTTTGCCATCAAGACAGAAAACAAATACAGCAACGGTCCTAAATTCTGCTGTAAACACAATATGTTACATCACAAAATCAATGGCAGTGACAACAAGTGGTACAACAAACCCCACCCCTTGCATGTACTGGAGCTTATTTTGGCATCAATCCAGCTGATGTGGTCATGTTTTAGAGTGTGTTGATGTCAGCAAATCAATTGCCTCTATATATGTGCCAGGTTTGAGGTAAATTGAAACAAAATTGATGTTTTTTTATAGATGTTTGAAATTTCACCCATTATAAGTAAATGGGAGAAAAAAAGATTTAAAAAATGTATTTCAAAAAATATGAACTTTGACCTACTTTTCCCTAAATTAAATCACATTTATTCTGGGTCATTGCCAATCTATTAACCCAATTTGGTTTGAATTTAACCAAGAGTTTTGCTGCTACAGACATTTGAAATCTTACCAATTATAAGTAAATGGGGGGGTAATTTGAAAATTCCTACAAAAATTTAACTTTCACCTACTTTTTCCAAAATGTAATGACATCTATTGTGGGTCACTGGCAATCTATAAACCAAATTTGGTATGAATTCAACCAATAGTTTTGCTGCCAAAGACATTTGAAATTTCGCTCATTGTAAGTAAATGGGGGAAAAAAAAGATTTTAAAAATTCATAAAAAATTTGAACTTTTACCTCCTTTTCCCAAAATGTAATCATATCTACTCTAGGTCACTGGATATCTATAAACCAAATTTGGTTTGAATTGAACCAAGAGTTTTGCTGCTACAGACATTTGAAATTTCACCAATTATAAGTAAATGGGGGAAAAAAAAATATTTGAAAATTCCTTAAAAATTTTTACTCTCACCTACTTTTCCCAAAATGTAATGACATCTATTCTGGGTCACTGGCAATCTATAAACCAAATTTGGTATGAATTCAACCAATAGTTTTGCTGCCACAGACCTTTGTCATTTCGCCTATTGTAAGTAAATGGGGGGAAAAAAAGATTTTAAAAATTCATAAAAAAATTTGAACTTTCACCTCCTTTTCCCAAAATGTAATCAGATCTACTCAAGGTCACTGGATATCTATAAACCAAATTTGGTTTGAATTCAACCAGTAGTTTTGCTGCCACAGACATTTGAAATTTCACCCATTGTAAGTAAAAGGGGAAAAAAAAAAAGAAAAGATTTTTAAAAATTCATAATAAAAATTTGAACTTTCACCTACTTTTCCCAAAATGTAATCAGATCTACTCTAGGTCACTGGATATCTATAAACCAAATTTGGCATGAATTCAACCAGTAGTTTTGCTGCTACAGACATTTGAAATTTCACCAATTATAAGTAAAAGGGGGGGGGGGGGGGGGGGGGGGGGGGGGGTAATTTGAAAATTCCTAAAAAAAAATGTAACTTTCACCTACTTTTCCCAAAATGTAATCAGATCTACTCTAGTTCACTGGATATCTATAAACCAAATTTGGTTTGAATTCAACCAATAGTTTTGCTGCTAGTGTTAAAATTCAAAGAAACAAACAAACAAACAAAAAAAAGAAACATACAAACCATACTAAAAACAACACCCCTTGCCTCCCTCTTGGGGGTTGGGGTAATAAACATTGATTCTACTCTATTCGATTTGATTTGGTTCTATTCATGCAGTTGAAAGTAAAAATCTTCCCAAATGACAAGGTTTGCGTCATCTTCACCCAGAAAAATACTTAAAATTCAATAAGTCAATCAGCTCATCAGTCAAAGTAGATGCGAATCAACCCATGGGTTGTGTTGTGTTTTGTTGTGTTATGTTGTGTTGGGCTGTATTGTGTTGTATTTTGTTGTGTTGTGTTATGTTGTGTTGTATTAGGCTGTATTGTGTTGTATTTTGTTGTGTTGTGTTATGTTGTGTTGTATTAGGCTGTATTGTGTTGTATTTTGTTGTGTTGTGTTATGTTGTGTTGTGTTTTGTTGTGTTGGTTTTTGGCTCCAGATTTCAGAGGTTGAACTATCCAACAGGATGACTCTTGGATGAATGGACTTTGAGTCTGGATGGGTGCGTGTTAAAAACCAAACACAGACCGCTGACCTCATTTCTCGCAAACGCAACACCAGAAAACTGAATGGTTACCATTGTAGCGTATACAATATGTGCGTCTTGGGGATGGACGATGTGATGTGGGTGGAAGGTTTCTGGTAAAATACCTTCACGTGTTTTTTTTTTTTTTTTTTCTTTTCTATGCCTGTGGGTTTAATTTGTGTCTCTTTGTGTATTCATGTTCATGCAGCGGTGCATGTATTTGCTGGAAGAGGGGTTTAAGTGCATTGCTGTCTGCAGATGGCCCATGCATACACACCCCCTGGGCTAAAGAATTCAAAGCAATCCGGCGTTTCATGCAAGAAATCCTTGAAATCCACAGCGTATGCCCTTGTCGGTGCACCGTTGAAAGATTTATGATCTTTACTGTATTCGATTTCACCTATAGATAGCGATGTATACCCCTCAGGCGGGATGAGGCGTGTGTCTGTCCACATTCTTGCTTCATAAAGCACCAGATCTTCCTTATATCACCTTGGATGTCTCAGGCGAGAAATGTGTCACCCAATTACTGCATGTCTCCAACATATCACACCATTTTGTCACCTACACAGTAGTCCCAGCATGCATCATAATAAAGTGTGAGTGTGTCTTCAAGAGGCTTAAGAGAAAAGAAGCGACGGCGGAGTACAGTCACTGAGCTCAGCGTTTCTCCGGTACGCTGTGGACACCTAACAGCTGGTCGGGGAGGAAGCGGAGGACTAAATTTCCCAGGTGTCTCTCTGTTTCCACACACAGCGACCTGTTCTGTCAGCGAGGAGGAACGCTCCCTCCCTTCGTCTCTTTCACTCTCTCTTTCTGTCTTTTTTTCTGCATACATGCAACTACTTCAGCTTTATCATTTCAATGCGTTCAACTTTCCAGATGTAGTTTGTTGTGAGTTGTTTAACCCATAAAGACCCAGTGTTACTTCTGTGGCAGTTCCCAAATACATTTTTCTCTCTATTTAACCAGTATCATAATATTATCCTCTTAGTTTGTGTTTTTTTTCAGTGAAAATCAGGTATTTTCCCATATTTCATTTACTGATCATGTACTTTAATCCTTTAGAGGACACTTACAGAAATATTCTGAAATTCAAAATTTCAACCTTAACCCATAAAGACCCAATACTGCTTTTGTGGCAGTTCCCAAATTAATTTTTATTTGTATTTTAACCTTTCTTAAGCAATTTATCACCATTTATTATAATATTATCCTCCGTATTTTGCTTTTTTCAGTGAAAATCAGGTATTTTTCTCAATTTAATTTACTGATCGTGTACTTTAATCCTTTAGAGGACACTTAAATAAATACTCTGAAATTCAAAATTTCAACCTTAACCCAGAAAGACCCAGTGTTACTTTTATGGCAGTTTCCAAATAATTTTTTCTCTCTATTTAACCAATATCATAATTTTATCCTCTATACTTTGCTTTTTTTTCCAGTGAAAATCAGGTATTTTCCCATATTTCATTTACTGATCATGTACTTTAATCCTTTATAGGACACTTAAAGAAATATTACGAAATTCAAATTTTCCACCTTAACCCATAAAGACCCAGTGTTACTTTTGTGGCAGTTCCCAAATGTATTTTTATTTGTATTTTAACCTTTCTTACGTGATTTATCACCATTTATCATAATATTATCCTCTGTATTTTGCTTTTTTTTTTAGTGAAAATCAGGTATTTTCCTATATTTAATTTACTGATGATATACTTTAATCCTTTAGAGGACACTTAAAGAAATACTCTGAAATTCAAAATTTCCACCTTAACCCATAAAGACCCAGTGTTACTTTTGTGGCAGTTCCCAAACAAATTTTTCTCTCTATTTAACCAGTATCATAATAATATCCTCATAGTTTGTGTTTGTGTTTTTTTTCAGTGAAAATCAGGTATTTTCCTATATTTAATTTACTGATGATATACTTTAATCCTTTAGAGGACACTTAAAGAAATATTCCGAAATTCAAATTTTCCACCTTAACCCATAAAGACCCAATACTGCTTTTGTGGCAGTTCCCAAATTAATTTTTATTTGTATTTTAACCTTTCTTAAGCAATTTATCACCATATATTATATTATCCTCTGTATTTTGCTTTTCAGTGAAAATCAGGTATTTTTCTACATTAAATTTACTGATCATGTACTTTAATCCTTTATAGGACACTCAAAGAAATAGTCTGAAATTCAAAATTTCCACCTTAACCCGTAAAGACCCAGTGTTATTTTTGTGGCAGTTCCCAATGAACTTTTGTCTCTCTTTAACCAATATCATAATATTATCCTCTATAGTTTACGTTGTTTTTCCAGTGAAAATCAGGTATTTTCCCATATTTCATTTACTGATCATGTACTTTAATCCTTTATAGGACACTTAAAGAAATACTCCGAAATTCAAATTTTCCACCTTAACCCATAAAGACCCAGTGCTACTTTTGTGGCTGTTCCCAATTGTATTTTTATTTGTATTTTAACCTTTCTTAAGTGATTTATCACCATTTATCATAATATTATCATCTGTATATTGCTTTTTTTAGTGAAAATCAAGTATTTTCCTATATTTAATTTACTGATCATGTACTTTAATAGTATAGTATATGTTGTTTTTCCAGTGAAAATCAGGTATTTTCCCATATTTAATTTACTGATCATGTACTTTAATCCTTTAGAGGACACTTAAAGAAATACTCTGAAATTCAAAATTTCCACCTTAACCCATAAAGACCCAGTGTTATTTTTGTGGCAGTTCCCAAACAATTTTTTCTCTCTATTTAACCAGTATCATAATAATATCCTCATAGTTTGTTTTTTTTTTTTTTTTTTTCAGTGAAAATCAGGTATTTTCCTATATTTAATTTACTGATGATATACTTTAATCCTTTAGAGGACACTTAAAGAAATATTCCGAAATTCAAATTTTCCACCTTAACCCATAAAGACCCAATACTGCTTTTGTGGCAGTTCCCAAATTAATTTTTATTTGTATTTTAACCTTTCTTAAGCAATTTATCACCATATATTATATTATCCTCTGTATTTTGCTTTTCAGTGAAAATCAGGTATTTTTCTACATTAAATTTACTGATCATGTACTTTAATCCTTTATAGGACACTCAAAGAAATAGTCTGAAATTCAAAATTTCCACCTTAACCCGTAAAGACCCAGTGTTATTTTTGTGGCAGTTCCCAATGAACTTTTGTCTCTCTTTAACCAATATCATAATATTATCCTCTATAGTTTACGTTGTTTTTCCAGTGAAAATCAGGTATTTTCCCATATTTCATTTACTGATCATGTACTTTCATCCTTTAGAGGACACTTAAAGAAATACTCTGAAATTCAAAATTTCCACCTTAACCCATAAAGACCCAGTGCTACTTTTGTGGCTCTTCCCAATTGTATTTTTATTTGTATTTTAACCTTTCTTAAGTGATTTATCACCATTTATCATAATATTATCATCTGTATATTGCTTTTTTTAGTGAAAATCAAGTATTTTCCTATATTTAATTTACTGATCATGTACTTTAATAGTATAGTATATGTTGTTTTTCCAGTGAAAATCAGGTATTTTCCCATATTTCATTTACTGATCATGTACTTTAATCCTTTAGAGGACACTTACAGAAATATTCTGAAATTCAAAATTTCAACCTTAACCCATAAAGACCCAATACTGCTTTTGTGGCAGTTCCCAAATTAATTTTTATTTGTATTTTAACCTTTCTTAAGCAATTTATCACCATTTATTATAATATTATCCTCCGTATTTTGCTTTTTCAGTGAAAATCAGGTATTTTTCTCAATTTAATTTACTGATCGTGTACTTTAATCCTTTAGAGGACACTTAAAGAAATACTCTGAAATTCAAAATTTCCACCTTAACCCATAAAGACCCAGTGTTATTTTTGTGGCAGTTCCCAAACAATTTTTTCTCTCTATTTAACCAGTATCATAATAATATCCTCATAGTTTGTTTTTTTTTTTTTTTTTTCAGTGAAAATCAGGTATTTTCCTATATTTAATTTACTGATGATATACTTTAATCCTTTAGAGGACACTTAAAGAAATATTCCGAAATTCAAATTTTCCACCTTAACCCATAAAGACCCAATACTGCTTTTGTGGCAGTTCCCAAATTAATTTTTATTTGTATTTTAACCTTTCTTAAGCAATTTATCACCATATATTATATTATCCTCTGTATTTTGCTTTTCAGTGAAAATCAGGTATTTTTCTACATTAAATTTACTGATCATGTACTTTAATCCTTTATAGGACACTCAAAGAAATAGTCTGAAATTCAAAATTTCCACCTTAACCCGTAAAGACCCAGTGTTATTTTTGTGGCAGTTCCCAATGAACTTTTGTCTCTCTTTAACCAATATCATAATATTATCCTCTATAGTTTACGTTGTTTTTCCAGTGAAAATCAGGTATTTTCCCATATTTCATTTACTGATCATGTACTTTAATCCTTTATAGGACACTTAAAGAAATACTCCGAAATTCAAATTTTCCACCTTAACCCATAAAGACCCAGTGCTACTTTTGTGGCTGTTCCCAATTGTATTTTTATTTGTATTTTAACCTTTCTTAAGTGATTTATCACCATTTATCATAATATTATCATCTGTATATTGCTTTTTTTTAGTGAAAATCAAGTATTTTCCTATATTTAATTTACTGATCATGTACTTTAATAGTATAGTATATGTTGTTTTTCCAGTGAAAATCAGGTATTTTCCCATATTTAATTTACTGATCATGTACTTTAATCCTTTAGAGGACACTTAAAGAAATACTCTGAAATTCAAAATTTCCACCTTAACCCATAAAGACCCAGTGTTATTTTTGTGGCAGTTCCCAAACAATTTTTTCTCTCTATTTAACCAGTATCATAATAATATCCTCATAGTTTGTTTTTTTTTTTTTTTTTTTCAGTGAAAATCAGGTATTTTCCTATATTTAATTTACTGATGATATACCTTAATCCTTTCGAGGACACTTAAAGAAATATTCCGAAATTCAAAATTTCAACCTTAACCCATAAAGACCCAGTGTTACTTTTGTGGCTGTTCCCAAACAAATTTTTGTCTTTCTTTAACCAATATCATAATATTATCCTCTATAGTTTACGTTGTTTTTCCAGTGGAAATCAGGTATTTTCCCATATTTCATTTACTGATCGTGTACTTTAATCATTTATGGGACACTCAAAGAAATACTGTGAAATTCAAAACTTCAACCTTAACCCATAAAGACCCAGTGTTACTTTTTTGGCAGTTCCCAAATGAATTTTTCTCTCTATTTAACCAATATTATAATATTATCCTCTAAAGTTTGCATTTTTTTCAGTGAAGATCAGGTATTTTCCTGTATTTAATCTACTGATCATATCTTTAATCCTTTAGAGGACACTTGAAGAAATATTCCGAAATTCAAAATTTCAACCTTAACCTTAACCCTGCTGTTCCCAAATTTATTTTTCTTTGTATTTTAACCTTTCTTAAGCAATTTATCACCATTTATCAAAATATTATCCTCTGTATTTTTGCTTTTTTTTCTGTGAAAATCAGGTATTTTCCTATATTTAATTTACTGGTCATGTAGCTGTACATAAAAAGCTCAAATTAAAGTGGAGGGTTATTATACATTACAAACAAAAAGTTAAGGATATCTCTTTTTTTTCCTTTTTTTTTTTTTTTTGTTATTTTTGTCATTTGTAAATAAAACTATGTCTGGTCATTAAAAAAATGTGTCTCAATTTAATTCATACACAAAAAAGTAAAAAGCGCTCTGCAAGAATCCCAACTGAAAAAAATCAGCCCAAAAATTTAAAAAATATCCTTAACTTTTTGTTTGTAGTGTATCAAAAACAGAGAAAACAGGAAAAAAGTGACTTTTTCAACAAAATATATCATTCATTTAACATAAACCAAGTGTCTCCATCTACTGTCATTGATCCAACTCCATGGGTTTTACTGGTGAATCAATGTTGTAGAAGATGACAGTGTTTCCACGGTAACTACGGAGCCTCTGAACGTCCAAATGGGTCATATCTGATGACCATGAAAAGATGACAAACTGTATTTTACTCTAATTATTGCAACATATTGATAAGATTAGTGGTTTTAAAGTTATTAAACATTTTAGATCAGTCGATGGTTTGGGTCTTTATGGGTTAATGCAAAACTCATGCTTTTATGTTTTGTTTTATGCTTCAGTTGCAGAAGCAGCTACAAAAAAATGGGATTGTAGTTTTTTTTTTGTTTTTTTTTTTTTTACTTTACCTGCAAGCAAAGAGTCTTATGTACTATCATTTTGTGGGGAGCTCGCTTTTTTTTTTTTTTTTTTTTTTTTTTTTTTTTTTTTTTTTTTTTACATTTTATGGTTTGAAACAAAAGAAACAAACATTTGCAAAGCACATTATTCAGCTTTTCTTTATCATTACTCCATTTAAAGGTTGAGCGTGTAAGACTGAGGCAGAGATGTTAATTGCAGATATGGAATAAAACAGTCATAATGATGTTTTATTTACTGCATAATCAAACAAAAATGAAAACTGGTTTGGTTTTTCTTCACGTTTGGGATTTAGGTACAGCCTTGGAAGCTCTATTCAGTTAGTCACAATCTGCAGTTTCACCATTAGATATCACTAAATATCATACATTAGACCTTTAATAAGAAGGTGAATTATACAAAGAAACATGTTGTGAAACAAATGAAAAGCACTGATTTATTTCAACTGATAAATATATTTAATTTTACTTTTTACACAGACAAGAAGCAAAAATTGCCTGCCTTTGTGTTTGGGGATTATGAAGTGGAAATCAAATCACTATTGTGTTTCCATTCCTTTGATTTCTTTTTAATGTAGCTTTTTTTTTTTTTTTTTTTTATTGTTAATGTTCTTAATGTGAGAGTATGAATCTAGCAATAAGAAAAGAGGTGAAAATTATCAACCACTGTAAATTTTAGGTGAATGGAGGCAGGAAAGCATCAAGATGGATGTTGTTTTACAGTAAGTAAGGAAGGAAGTAAAGTTTATTTTTCTAGTATTTTTACAGAAAGAATTCATAAAGTGCTTTACAGTTAAATCAGAGGTAGAATACTAGAGGTGTGCCAAAAAATCGATTCATATAAAAATCGCGATTCTCATTTACTACGATTCAGAATTAAAAGGTCCCGAAATCAATTTTAAAAAATAAAGCAAATCCGCCAGCGGTCTGCCTCCGTTTTGTATACGGGATGACCTGACGACATCACGCAGCAGGTTCTGGAACATTTGCGGTAAGCACCAAAACAAAAAAGAAACTCATGGAAGGGGTAGAGTTAGCTGTGGGGTTAGCGGTTAGCGCGATTAGCGGCTAGCGTATTGACACGCCATCAAATGACGTTAAATAACATGTGAAAGCCCGACAGAATATACTACTACACTGGACTTCTAATAACCCCTACTATTTCTGGATGGAGGAAGCTAATACTGGAGCACATTCCACTTGACTTTTTGACATGTTTGGCACATTCTAGGATCGACATATTCAATCCCATTTGGAAACCCTTCCTGGACTGTACTGAGGGAAATGTGTCCTCAGTTCTGTCTCGAGTTTTCATCTGCTTTTGAATGGACTTTTTGTTGTATTGTATAGATATGAATAGGGATGGGAATCATTAAGAATTTAACAATTCCGATTCCATTATCGATGTTGCTTATCGATCCGATTCCTTATCGATTCTCTTATCAATTCTCATTGGGTGAGGGAATAAAAGAGTACAAACAGGTGTGTTTGCATTAACTGTCTTTTATATTTCCATCTCTGCACAGAAAATATCACATATACAGTATGTTCAAATAATAATAACAGATGACGCTGGGCACGGTTTGCGGGGGGGGGGGGGGGGGGGGGGTACAGTGAAAGTGAAACTAAAGACGTTTTACTAATTCCTCTATTGCCGCATTTCTACTACGTGGAACCGGTTCGACTCGGCTCGACTTGTCTCCCATTGTTGTGCACCTCATTTCCTTTCCCTTCTTACCTTCAGAAACTTGTATTTGAGGAGTTACGACATTTGTTGCCCACACCGTAACCGGCCCGGCATTCACTCTGCTGCTACATTCACAAGCGCCGCTAAGTATCGTATCAAATACGTGACATTCCTGTAAATGAATCACATGCTGTGGACAAATGTTTGAGCAGATTGGAGAGATTCCACCCTTTTGAAGACATGGAAGCTTTGCAAGCGTTCCAAGTAACTGGACCTGGTGTCGTCTTTTTAGACCGTTTCTGCCTCAACGCCATGTTGGCTACGTTCTCACCAAAACAATGCAGCGTACGTGTGACGTCATCGCGCATGCACAACGAAGGCGGAATCGATAAGTAGAATCGTTAAGCAGGCAGGCAAACGATTCCAAGGAGCTACTGGGAACGGTTCTCATAAAGAACTGGTTCTCAATTCCCATCCCTAGATATGAATGTGATGAGAATCAGTCTCTATGCTGACTGTGAATCTCTATTTTTGTTTTGGCTGTGGTGCTGAGCTGTTTTGTGTTATGAAAATGAAAATTTAATAAATATATTCTTAAACTAGAAGCACTCGGAGAGTGCAGACCTCCGCCAAGGCTGATCAGTGGCCCCCCCACCCCCGATCACCACCAAAATTTAATCATTTCTTCCTTATCCCATTTCCAACAAACCCTGAAAATTTCATCCATATCTGTCCATAACTTTTTGAGTTATGTTGCACACTAACAGACAGACAAACAGACAGACAGACAAACAAACAAACAAACCCTGGCAAAAACATAACCTCCTTGGCGGAGGTAAAAACAAACAAAACAAAAAAAACACATGAAAGGATGAAAATGCTTGCATATAGCACGCCAAATGCAATAAACTGGTGTCACATACATTGCGATTTCATGAGCTCAGTCTGTCAGCTGCATCACCCAGAGCTGAAGGACACAGTGCACAGTCAGCCACCAGCAGCAAACCAACACACACTGCTGTGCAACACCAAACTCCCTGCCAAGCATGGATAAATGTTTAAAAGTTAATAAATGTAAAAATGACATTTTAATGCCTGCATTTGTCATTCTGTCTTGCAAAGCAGACTGGAGTAGATTATGAGGATCCTTTGCACACCTATAGACTGAAGCAGAAATCATTATGAATTAAATCGTTTTGAATCGAAAACCGTTTTGAGTCGAAAATTGATTTTGAATTGAATCGTAGCTCCAAAAATCAGAATCAAATCGAATCGTGAGATAGTAAAAGATTCTCACCCCTACAGAATACATAGACCACAGGTGTCAAACTCATTTTAGTTCAGGGGCCACATTCAGCTAAATTAGATCTGCAGTGGGACAAACCAGTAAAATAATAACATAATAATATATAAATAATGTCAACTCCAAATTTTTCTCTATGTTTTAGGGCGAAAAAAGTTCACTTATATTATGAAAAGGTTTACATCTGCAAACTATCCTTTCAAAAGTTGTGAATAACATGAACAAACTGAAAAAAAAAAAGAGTAATTTTAACAATATTATGCTTCAGTTTATCATTTACACATTATAACGTACAGATCAGAGTGGATCTACAAACACACCAAACATTTAGTAACAGGCAGAATCTTGTTAAAATTGTACTTACTTCTCTTAAGACATTTCAGAGTATTCACATTTTTTGCAAAATTATACTTCGTTTTAGTGTAAATACATGAAAATATTTACATTTACAAAGAGAAACATTTGAAGTTGACATTATTTATGTTATTATGATAGAATTTTACTGGTCCCGCTCACTTGAGATTGAATTGGTCTGAATGTGGAACCTGAACTAAAAGGATTGTTAATATCTTAGTGTAATTTTTGCATTTCACAAATTCATCACAGGGGGCCGGACTGGACCCTTTAGCGGGCCGGATTTGGTACCCGGGCCGCATGTTTGGCAATTGTGACATAGACAAACAAAGTCACATTGGCATAAAAACAATACATATTACAGTCTACTCTCGTTATACCGCCAACTTCCGTTCACGGCCAAATTGGCGGTATAGCGAAAATGGCGTTACAACGGGTTGCGTCCATAATGTGCATGTCTTTACTATATGATGTCTATGCTGCCTCCGTTAACCCGTTCTAATTACGTTTCTAAATAAATCTTGATTCTGTTATGTTGTAAGGCAGGGATCGGCAACCTTTAACACTCAAAGAGCCATTTCGACCCGGTTTCCACGGAAAAGACAACACTGGGAGCCGCACCTCGGAGGTGCCGTGCCGCGCCGCTGGCGGTATAACGGTCGGGAAATCAATGGTATAAGTGTTGTTTGTGCATGGAACTGGGCTGGCGGATGGCGATAAGCGGAAATGGCGGTATAACGGTGGGCGGTTTAACGAGAGTAGACTGTATTAGTAAAATAGTAGCGGTAGTATATTTTATCGCTGACGGAGATACCATTTTAGCTCTAAAAGTTTGCTCTTCATTCTCCATTTCATTTCGAAAGACAGAAACTTTGCTTTTTTTCTGATCTTTGAGTTAAACGAGTGCAGTTTCTATGACATAACACCAACGTGCTTTGATGGCAAAGTATTCAACGCCGGCATTTTTATTAAAGTGAATTTGTGATGAATCGCCCTCATGCATGAATCATACATCAATAATAGCCTAATTTTACCCATGATGATGAAGATACAGAAACAGAGAAATGTAAAGCAAAAAATAGAGTCAATATTTTAGAGACCACCCCTAAATATCAGTAGCTGTGTTTCCAGTGGATGTCGTTTCTTATTAAACTCCTGCTGGTTCAGTTGTAGTTCCCTCCCAGCCTGCGAAGACTAAAGCTGTAATCATGTCTGTGTGGTTGAGCCTGAGTTGAAAAGGCAGCGTCCAAGTACCGCTTTCCAAAGAAACAATCACATCAATAAGTTCCCCGCTAATCCCTTCAAACAGTTACATTCTTTTTGTTTCTCCGAGTACCTTTTGTCCATTTTGAAGATTTTCCAGAGCGTGTTCCTTAATGAATGTCAGTACGTTTGGCGCCAACAATGGAGGTTTTTCAAGGATCACATTCATCCGCCTTCACCCCGCCTCCTCATCTCCCCCACCGTCAATCTGATAACGGTCTTATCTCGATGGCCGCCCTCGCTCCTCTTCACTTCATAGCTCCTCTTTGCCTCAGATCCTTCCCTCAAAAATTATTTTCATCTTTTAGGGAATGTGTACCTGGAGGGAGCGAGGAAACGCTGTACTATAGCTGTGGTTGATTAGAAGGAGGGAAATTGGTGTGTCATTTTTAATGAAGAAGAAACTGTTATCTGTGTGCGTTTTCATGGTATTTGGGGGGGGTCCCTTGAGGAGGGTGTCTTCGCTGTCTCGGCAGAGGTGAAAAATAAGTCATGACTGTTCTCTACACAAACACACTCATGTTTTTGTGTGTAAAAGGTTTTTAATTCACCTAATGCTTCTATCTGTTATCGCTTAAACTCCAACAATTAAACCTGGATCGATGTCATAACACGGGGCTGTCAAACATACGTATATAAACATCAAATACACATTTATGACAATAGAAAACTATATATGTTTTTTGGAGTTCAAGTTTTTATTGAACTTTTCAAAGGCTCGTACATGGAAAACTGAATATGTTTCTCCATACAGGAACAGGTAGTATATAATAATAATAATAATAATAATAATAATAATAATAATAATAATAATAATAAACTTTATTTGTATAGCACCTTTCATACAGAAATTGTAGCCCAAAGTGCTTCACATTGATTGAAAAAATACATTAAAATACATTAAGATTTGATTATACATCAAGAAATAAAATGAAATCTGAGAGAAATACAATAAAATAAAAATAGATATAAAAACAGCGCACATTAAAATATTTGATTATGCATAGAATTTTTGAAGTGCAAGAAATAAGATGAAATTTGAGAGAAAAACAATAAAATAAAAATAAAAGCAGCACACATTAAAATATTTGATTATGCATAGAATTTTTGAAGTGCAAGAAATAAGATGAAATTTGAAATACAATAAAATAAAAAATAAAAACAGAAATACAATAAAATAAAATAAAAACCGCACATTCCTGGTTCCTGAATTGTGACCCCATTTTTATATAATTACACTGGGTTACAAAAAAATGTTTTTTGCAAGTTGTCTAGGTTTTTTCAACTGAATTAGGACCATTTTGCACCTCTAAATCCAAAAATGACATGTTTTTCTCAATCAGGTCAGGTTTTTTTTACTAATTTGATTTTGAAAAATTTGATCTTCTCACAAAATTGATTACATTTTTGTGACTTTATTAGTTGATTTTTTATATAGTTCTCACCCAAAATAGGTTTTAAGAGAAAAAAAATCATTTTCTAACAGGATGTATTTATTATTTATTATGTATTCACCGCAGATGTAGCAGAATACATCAGGCTTATTTTTGCAAGATCTTCTAGTCGAAGCCATTTCATTCACCTGTAATATTAAAAAAAACCATTAATCATAAATTGGCAAAAGTAAAATCTTCAGAACTCATTTATTGCAAGAAATATGAAAGAATTTTGCATCATATGATGTGAAAATGCCCATAAATGTAAGCAAAAATGTTAAAAAGCCAATATGTAGCATAGTTCAGAAAGTTGACCTGATTGAGCAAAATTAATGTGATTTTTGGATTCAGCACACCAAAATTATCCTAAATCAGCTCAAAAAACTTCAACAATGAATTTGTTGTTGACCAGTGTTAACAATTAACATATTTTTTTTTGTCTCATAAACATAAAAAAATCAAAAATAAAAGACGAACAGTAAATACAAAAGAAGGTGGATGCATAATAATATCAACTAATATGTATTTGTATACATACACACCTGTACATGCAGTCATATATTCGGGGTGCAATTTGTTGGCGGGGGGGTGGGGGTGGGGTGGGGAGATAAACCCCCCCTTTGGTTTTTCCATCCCTACTTCTGCTCAATGAATTTCATCCTCAGGGGGGACAAAAAACCAATGGAAATAACAGGCAGGTTGTGACAGTTTTCTTACACCTATATCCTACATTGTTAAAAAATAAATAAAAAAAAAAAAAAAAAACCAACAGTAATTTTCCGGCAGCTGGGGTGCAAAAAAAATACTGTTAAATAACGGAAAATAACCATCTCATAAAAATATGTTAATTTTCCATAATTTTGCATATTTCTGAGGGTAGTGGAAACCCAGCTAGTGTGAAATGCAATTTACACCAATTATTTACATGTATTGATATGATTAAGCAGGTATTAAACAGTTTAGATCAGTAGATGGTTTTGGTCGTCGGTGGATGTTTGGGTCTTTATGGGTTAAATTTATATAATATTGCGTTACTTCACAGTGAAAAGATTTATGTGCAGTAAACCCAGCACTCGGTTATAAAGCAGCTTATCCTCCTTGGAGCTGCTTATATAAGGTCAAAGGTCATGTTTCTACCCATCCATTTTCCAAACTACTCAGTCCAAGGTCTGTATTGTCCAGATGAATTTACGGCGTATTGATCCCTGTCTGAATGAAGTTGTAACTACAGCTCCAAACATCTAGAAGTCTGCTGTCCTGCTCTTGTCCTCTGAGCGGTGGGAATGAAGTGTTTTTGTGTCTGTGTAATGGAGACAAGACTTAACGCCGCTGTTATCCTTGGTTTTGCTGTCCTGCTGCTGTGTCACCCTGAGTGATGGAGGAGGAAATGATGCCACGGAGTCAAGTCTACACCGGGGTCGCCGAGGTTAAGAACGAATGAGGTCCGGTCGGTAATGGGATTGGCCCAGTGGGTGGCCTGTGGGAGTATGTGCGTGTGTGTGTGTGTGTGTGTGTGTGTGTTATGGTATAGAACATCACACGTATCGCAGGAGGAGAACGAAAAAATAAACTAGATTGGTCCAAATCAGGCTGTATGTGTGTGAGTCATGACTGGGATGGCCGTGTCGTCGCTATGGACGATCGATGCAGTGATTGAATGACTGACTGTCGTCTCTCCCCGTTGCTCTTGAGGTGTAATTACTGAGGTGGAATAGCAGGTTTCTGAGGGTCATAAATCCCAATCCTGCTGCTGGGGACAGAGATGGTGACCAGGAGCAGTGGAGCATGTCTGTAGTGGAGAGGCTGCTGTTCACATCCAACTTCTGTTAGTGTTAGTTTGGAATCAGGATGGTAACCCCACTAACGGAATAACTATCCTACAAATGGAATACCTCATTTTCCCACAGTGTGCTCATACCCTCTCCATTGCTATCATAGAAGCTTATGTTTGAACCATGTAAATAAAATGTCTGGATATGATTATTATTATCCATCCATCCATCCATCCATCATCTTCTGCTTTATCCGGGGCCGGGTCGCGGGGCCAACAGTCTAAGCAGGGATGCCCAGACTTCCCTCTCCCCAGACACCTCCTCCAGCTCTTCCAGGGGGACCCGTAGGCGTTCCCAGGCCAGCCGAGAGACATAGTCTCTCCAACGTGTCCTGGGTCTTCCCCGAGGTCTCCTCCCGGTGGGACATGCCCGGAACACCTCCCCAGGGAGGCGTCCAGGAGGCATCCGAAACAGATGCCCGAGCCACCTCAGCTGGCCCCTCTGGATGTGGAGGAGCAGCGGTTCTACTCCGAGCTCCTCCCTGGTGACTGAGCTCCTCACCCTATCCCTAAGGGTGCGCCCAGCCACCCTGCAGAGGAAACTCATTTCGACCGCTTGTATCCAGGATCTTGTCCTTTTGGTCATGACCCAAAGCTCATGACCATAGGTGAGGGTAGGAACGTAGATTGACCGGTAAATCGTCAGCTTTACCTCTCAGCTCAGCTCCTTCTTCACCACAACCGACCGATACAGCGACTGCATCACTGCAGACGCTGCACCGATCCGTCTGTCAATCTCACGCTCCATCCTTCCCTCACTCGTGAGCAAGACCCCAAGATGCTTGAACTCCTCCACTTGGGGCAAAGACTCTCCGCTGACCCGGAGAGGGCAAACCACCTTTTTCCGGTTGAGAACCATGGCCTCGGATTTGGAGGTGCTGATCCTCATCCCACTCGCTTCACACTCGGCTGCAAACTGCCCCAGTGCACGCTGAAGAACCAGGTTTGATGAGACCAACAGGACAACGTCATCTGCAAAAAGCAGAGACGAAATCCTGTGGTCCCCAAACCGGACCCCCTCCTGCCCCTGGCTGCGCCTAGAAATTCTGTCCATAAAAATTATGAACAGAACAGGTAACGAAGGGCAGCCCTGCCGGAGTCCAACATGCACCTGGAACAGGTCTGACTTACTGCCGGCAATGCGAACCAGACTCCTGCTTCAGTCATACAAGGACCGGACTGCCCTTAACAAAGGGCCCCGGACCCCATACTCCCGAAGCACCCCCCCACAGGATACCATAAGGGACACAGTCGAACGCCTTCTCCAAATCCACAAAACACATGTGGACCGGTTGGGCGAACTCCCCCCTCTCCCCTAGTCTCTATCTCTATCGCTCTCTCTTTTTCTCTTTCTTTACCCTCTCTCTTTAACCCCAACTGGTCAAAGCAGATGGCCATCTTCCAGGAGTCTGGGTCTGCTCCAGGTTTCTGCCTGTTAAAGGGAAGTTTTTCCTCGCCACTGTCACCAGTCACAACTGTTTGCTTTAGGAGGATTCTGTTGGGTTTCTGTAAATTGGCTTAGAGTCTGGTTTTGACCAACTCTATATATAAAGTGTCATGAGATAACTTCTGTTGTGATCTGCTGCTATATAAAAAAAATTTGACTGACTGATAGATTTGATTGGTTTTCCCCTGTAAGTCACTTTGGAAAAAAGCGTCTGCCAAATGCATAAATGTAAATGTATTTGTGGAGTTAACACAGGATCTATGTCTTTTTTTTATTTATTTATTTTTTTGACATGTCTATAACTGATCAATGCAATTAATTAAGATAAATGCAAAAATCAGTGTGTATTGTATTTTCCTCCTCGCCTGATGTAGTTTATTCTGATATTCAACTTTTAACTCTTAGTTCACTCATAGAAATACTCTAGTGTGTTACTGGAGGACATAAAAAGACTTTATTACATTTGTGAAATTTTTCAAAATGTTTTATTTTCATGTAGAAAATCAAGGTCAATGAAGTTACCATATTTGGTTTCTTACCCATAAATAGCAAAACAAAAAGAAAAGAAATGTAAGGTGCTAGGAACATGTATTTTAGAACATTGCTTTTAGAACATCAACATACACATTATTACTTACTTATTACTTACTACACTGTCTTCTAATATGTGTGAAAATGGCCAAATATAGTCACTTGCCCGATAAAGGGGTAGGGGTTTGCGATAAAAATGACCATGAACAGGTGACAATGAAGAACTGGTTACATATTGTATGAGTGTCTGTTGATATGAATTCCAACATGTGTGATAACCACATTCCAAAAGGCTACCTGGAATACAGTCAATAAGAAAACAGCTTTCATTTGTGTACATTCATGCTCAAAAATGTGACCTTTCAGATGACCCTATTTTTCAGATAGACGGAGAATAACTGGTGTCAAGGTCATGGCTGTGACTTGTGTGACTTATTTATCGCAAGTCATATTGTTGTAGTAATAACTGTGTCGTTTCCGTTGCATTTTTTTTTTTTACGGTAGATTGAAAGAATGACCTTGAACACATGCAACTCAGGGAATGGAATCTTTTATAATGCGTAGTGCTCAAAGGAAGTCCTGAATAATAGACTATAAGATTCATCTGCACACAAAGGTTGGTGAAGGAAAAGGATTTGGACCCAGTTCTTCACTTTCATCAGTTCTTGATCATTTTTATCATAAATTCTCTGTATTAACCCATAAAGACCCAAACATCCAACCAAAATTATTTACTTATTTAAACTGTTTAATACCTGTTGATCCACTAATCCTATCAATACATGTAAATAATTGGTGTAAAATAGTTTGTTATCTTGTCATGGTCATCAGATATGACCTATTTGGATGTTCAGAGGCTCCATAGTTACCACGGAAACACCGTCATCTTCTACAACATTGATTCACCAGTAAAACCCATGAAGTTGGATCAGTGACAGTAGACGGATATGCTATGTTTTATGTTCGATTAATGATGTATTTTGTTGAAAAACTCACTTCACTTTTTTCTGTTTTGATATAATAACCTTTAAATTTACATGAACATTTAAATTAACCCTTTTATGCACAGTGGTCACTCCAGTGGACAGTTCTTCTCCAGCTGTTCTCTTGTATATTCATGGAGTTTGTTGTTTTAGTTCCATATCAGCCAACACAGTGGACACTTATGCATCATCCCATAATAATACACTGACATTCAGACCATTACTGTAACTGTACTGTTTTAGATAAACCTGATCTGCACTCACATGTTTCAGTGGAAATCAATTATCTGTTAGAAATTTTATTTTATTTATTTATTTATTTATTTATTTTTTTGCATATTATCTCAATGAAAAGAGTAATAACTAGCATTAGAATATGTTAAAATGTGAGAAAACATCAGATTTTATTTTATTTCATTGTCTTCATATCACTTTCTGATATTGGGTTTTAACCACGTTTCTTTACTTCAAAAATTAAATGCATGGACATTTTTGTAACTCCATGAAAAAAAAAAAAACAAACCTTGATCACATTGTTTTTTTCATGTCTATAAAGGAATAAAAACACTCAATAAAAAAAATCTTAACTAAGGTTCTCATAATTAATGCATGAAAGGGTTAAATGTAGGAAAATACATGATTTATAGTGCAAAATGCAAAATACAGTGGATAATATTATAACACTGGGTTACAAAAAAATGTTTTTTGCAAGTTGTCTAGGTTTTTTCAACTGAATTAGGACCATTTTTCACCGCTTCGGTGCAAGATGACTTATTTAATTTCAAGTACAGGGTGGGGAAGCAAAATTTACAATGAACATTTAGTTGTTTTTTCTCAGCAGGCACTACGTCAATTGTTTTGAAACCAAACATATATTGATGTCATAATCATACCTAACACTATTATCCATACCTTTTCAGAAACTTTTGCCCATATGAGTAATCAGGAAAGCAAACGTCAAAGAGTGTGTGATTTGCTGAATGCACTCGTCACACCAAAGGAGATTTCAAAAATAGTTGGAGTGTCCATAAAGACTGTTTATAATGGAAAGAAGAGAATGACTATGAGCAAAACTATTATGAGAAAGTCTGGAAGATACTATTAAAGAAGAATGGGAGAAGTTGTTGTTGTTGTTATTATTTTACTGGTCCGGCCCACTTCAAATCAACTTTAGCTGAATTTGGCCCCTGAACTAAAATGAGTTTGACACCCCTGGTGTACATGATCAGTAAATAAAACACAGCAAAATACTGGATTTTCACTGAAAAATGCAAAATACAAAGGACAATATGATAACACTGGTCAACAAGAAATTTATTGTTTAAGTTTTTTGAGCTGATTTAGGATCATTTTGGTGTGCTGAATCCAAAAATCACATTAATTTTGCTCAATCAGGTCAACTTTCTGAACTATGCTACATATTGGCTTTTTAACATTTTTGCTTACATTTATGGGCGTTTTCACATCATATGATACAAAAGTCTTTCATATTTCTTGCAATAAACGAGTTCTGAAGATTTTACTTTTGCCAATTTATGATTAATGTTTTTTTTAATATTACAGGTGAATGAAATGGCTTCGACTAGAAGATCTTGCAAAAATAAGCCTGACGTATTCTGCTACATCTGCGGTGAATACACCATTGTACCTAACAGGAATCAAGTGATCAAATGATTTTTTTTTCTCTTAAAACCTATTTGTTGTGAGAACTATATAAAACAAATCAACTGATAAAGTCACAAAAATATAATCAATTTTGTGAGAAGATCAAATTTTTCAAAATCAAATGAGCAAAAAAAACCTGACCTGACTGAGAAAAACAGATGTCATTTTTGGATTTAACGGTGCAAAATGGTCCTTATTCAGTTGAAAAAACCTAGACAACTTGCAAAAAACATTTTTTTGTAACCCAGTGTTATCATTATTATAAACAATAAATGCTTAAAATAGTGTGTTTTGTTAAAAAAGAAAAGAAACTGTCTTGAAGTTTTTAGCAAATTTATTATCAGAAACATCTGTAAATGTCCATAATGAAACTTTTTGAGGTTGTAGAAATAAACTTTCAACTATTTTACATCTGCTTAAATATGCTTTTTGGTCTTGAACATTCAGTATTCATATTATGGCTTCATATTTTTTGTTATTTCCAATATTAATAATATTACAGGTGAATGAAGTGGCTTCGACTAGAAGATCTTGCAAAAATAAGCCTGACGTATTCTGCTACATCTGCGGTGAATACACCATTGTACCGAACAGGAATCAAGTCACAAGTTTCATAAAGTGTGCTTACCAATCTTATTTTGCTATTAATTATTATATTTTGTGAGAAGATCAAATTTTTCAAAATCAAATTAGCAAAAAAAAACCTGACCTGACTGAGAAAAACAGATGTCATTTTTGGATTTAGCGGTGCAAAATGGTCCTAATTCAGTTGAAAAAACCTAGACAACTTGCAAAAAACATTGTTTTGTAACCCAGTGTTATAATATTATCCACTGTATTTTGCATTTTGCACTATAAATCATGTATTTTCTTATATTTAATTTAGATGTTCATGTAAATTCAAAGGTTATTATATCAAAACAGAAAAAAGTCAAGTGAGTTTTTCAACAAAATACATCATTAATCGAATATAAAACAAGCATATCCATCCACTGTCCACTATTGATCCAACACCATGGGTTTTACTGGTGAATCACTGTTGTAGAAGATGACAGTGTTTCCATGGTAACAAATTTTTCAAAATCAAATTAGCAAAAAAAAACCTGACCTGACTGAGAAAAACAGATGTCATTTTTGGATTTAACGGTGCAAAATGGTCCTAATTCAGTTGAAAAAACCTAGACAACTTGCAAAAAACATTTTTTTATAACCCAGTGTTATCATACTAGAAAGCCGAATGTCTTGAAGCAGACACTAATCGTCCTTCTTCCTACACATCTCACTGTGCATTTGTTGTGCTTTTATAATGTGTGGCGCTTGAAATGACTACATGTGAACAACATGCGAGTCCTGAATAATAGAGATACTGAGCCCTCATACATAAACTCTGAGCCGGCTGTAGTCTTGTGTAATGAAGCCATAAACCAGGAGGAATACTGGATTTGCATTTGATTTCAGTGACACTTGTTTTTTTTTTTTTAACCTCTGCTTTTAAAATTCTGTGTGACTACAGTTGTGTTCAGTCGTTCACAGTACGATAGGTGTCGGAAGGTTGTGTTTTCTTTGCTAGTTTTTGTACGTTCGGTACACGATGCTCTTGAGTCGGCGTGTGTTTGTGATTGACTGCATATGTATGATGGAGCGGTGACCCCCCCCCCCCCCCTTCCCCTTTCTCCTCAGGTACATGATCAGTATTCAGCCGATGCTCAAGCGGTGTCACAGGTTGCCTCAGAGCAGAGTGCGTTTTAAAAAAAAAGACAACAAGATTTGACTCATTTCTCTTGGATTAATATATGTGGACACTTTGACGTTCTGCATATGTCATTTCCATACAAGTATGACACAGACAGGCCCAGATTTACATGCGCAATTCATATCCTCTGCAGCTCTGCAATATAGATGTCTTTTTTTTTTTTTTTTGTCAGAGGAATTATGCCTGTGACTGTCTTTCAATGTTAGAGCATTACACTTGTTCTTGTCTTCTTTTCGGATTATTTTACATTAACTATGAAAATGTAAATGTGGACAGCTGGGGACTCCGATGACCTGCTTCAACACCATGCATGCAGTACGAATCAATAAATAATTCATTCATTTATACATATATTTACTTAAGTTAGCTGGCATATTTATCTTAATGTCGGATTTATTCATTCTATGCAATTATTTTACTGTTTTCAGAGGGATAATGAGCCGCATTTGGTAATGATGCTGTATTTTTAGATATTTAAGGCAGTAAACAAAATAAAATAGTAGACTTCTATATCGGTGCAAAAACATCAGTGTAATCAGTAATGAAACTTGATTTATTACACTGGGTTACAAAAAAAAATGTTTTTTGCAAGTTGTCTAGGTTTTTTCAACTGAATTAGGACCATTTTGCACCGCTAAATCCAAAAATGCCATCTGTTTTTTCTCAATCAGGTCAGGTTTTTTTTTTGCTAATTTGATTTTGAAAAATTTGTTACCATGGAAACACTGTCATCTTCTACAACATTGATTCACCAGTAAAACCCATGGTGTTGGATCAATGACAGTGGATGGATATGCTTGTTTTATATTCGATTAATGATGTATTTTGTTGAAAAACTCACTTCACTTTTTTCTGTTTTGATATAATAACCTTTGAATTACATAAAATTTTCCATAATTAAAATACAGTTTTTTTTGCCTTAACTTTACATGAGATTTTGCATATTTTTTTTTACTTTTTAATGTTTAATAAAGAATATTTACATGTATTAAAACAATGAAATTACCTATATAAATAATTATTAATGAGACTAAGTTGTACAATCCACTGATAAAAACTATATTTTGACAGTTTATCAGTGCTTATACATGTTATACATTCACAAAAATACATTTATTCAGCATTTTTGTTGTGAAACCTCACGTAATTACACAAGATATTTGTCAATTAACAAACAAGTCTTGTTAAACTTATAGAAGAAATACTTCTTTTACGGTTAATTGTCAGTAATTTTATCTTGCTTGACTTTTTTTTCTTTTCTTTTCTTTTCTTTTCTTTTTTTTTTTTTTTTACAGTACTAAACTTTAAATTAACAGTTTAATCTCATAAATAGAAAAGAAATATTTGTGAAATTACGATACATTTGCAAATCTATTTTAACTGTATTTTTCTGTGAAAAAAGAAAAAAAAATTCTTTCAAAAAATGGAAATTTTATGGTTGTTCACAGTTACAGTTTTTTCATGTTATTTTACATTTGATGTGTAAAATCACAGTCTATCCATCCATCCATTCTCTTCCGCTTATCCGGGGCTGGGTCACGGGGGTAACAGTCTAAGCAGGGATGCCCAGACTTCCCTCTCCCCAGACACCTCCTCCAGCTCTTCCGGGGGGACCCCGAGGCGTTCCCAGGCCAGCCGAGAGACATAGTCTCTCCAACGTGTCCTGGGTCTTCCCCGAGGTCTCCTCCTGGTGGGACATGCCCGGAACACCTCCCCAGGGAGGCGTCCAGGAGACATCCGAAACAGATGCCCGAGCCACCTCAGCTGGCCCCTCTCGACGCGGAGGAGCAGCGGCTCTACTCCGAGCTCCTCCCTGGTGACTGAGCTCCTCACCCTATCCCTAAGGGTGCGCCCAGCCACCCTGCGGAGGAAACTCATTTCGACCGCTTGTATCCGGGATCTTGTCCTTTCGGTCATGACCCAAAGCTCATGACCATAGGTGAGGGAAGGAATGTAAATCGAGAGCTTCGCCTCTTGGCTCAGCTCCTTCTTCACCACAACCGACCGGTACAGCGACTGCATCACTGCAGACGCTGCACCGATCCATCTGTCAATCTCACGCTCCATCCTTCCCTCACTCGTGAACAAGACCCCGAGATACTTAAACTCCTCCACTTGGGGCAAAGACTCCCCACCGACCTGGAGAGGGCAAACCACCTTTTTCCGGTCGAGAACCATGGCCTCGGATTTGGAGGTGCTGATCCTCATCCCGCTCGCTTCACACTCGGCTGCAAACCGCCCCAGTGCACGCTGAAGGTCCAGGTTCGATGAGGCCAACAGGACAACGTCATCTGCAAAAAGCAGAGATGAAATCCTGTGGTCCCCAAATCGGACCCCGTCCGGCCCCTGGCTGCGCCTAGAAATTCTGTCCATAAAAATTATGAACAGAACCGGTGACAAAGGACAGCCCTGCCGGAGTCCAACATGCACCTGGAACAGGTCTGACTTACTGCTGGCAATGCGAACCAGGCTCCTGCTTCAGTCATACAAGGACCGGACTGCCCTTAGCAAAGGGCCCCGGACCCCATACTCCCGAAGCACCCCCCACAGGATACCATGAGGGACACGTTATTTTTTGTCATTTCATTGATATTTTCCTGTATCTTAAAAATACAGGAAAAATCTGTCAAATAAACAGTGAAAATTCTGTTAAATTACCGATTTTTTTTCCCAGTGTGCTCAGTGCACCCATGACATTTCTACAGACGCAGGTTCCACACAGCCTGTTTAATTGAACTAATGTCTCAGGGGTTAAAGAGTTCAGAGAACGTCCAGTCTAAGTCCATGGAAACCAGGGCTTTTTGTGGGATTCCAACTGTAAGACACCTCCAGATGGCTTCATTTTGGAGCGGAGGTCCTCATACCTCGGCCCCTGATTCAACCTCTGACCCCTTTATTCCTCACCCCTCCTCCTCTTGATCCCCCGTTGGCTTTTCAGTTCAACTTTGAGCTGAGTTCAAGTCACGCAGATAATCAGAGGGCATCCGCATTCTGCTGCTCTGCCTAGCATTAAACCGACAGCCATCGCATTTACATTGACATTACATTCCTGCATATTTATTCACAGAGTACTGTCACGACGGTGCCTGAGGAGAATGATAGATTGAGGTAATGCGTTTTACTTAGAATTGGCTGGAAGAACAGAATCAATACATCTCTGGCTCTTTGTACAAACAAAGTGGGTGGAAAGAAGCAGGGGTTATACAGTATGACCAGCAGGTACCGTGTGGCATAAACAGGATGTACGCAAATAATATGTACAATTTAACTCCGTGTTTCTTAACCTTTTTTGAACTAACACCCACAAACGTAATCATGAGCCCCCCCATCTCTAGAAAAAAATTGCGACGGGGGAGTACATTACTTTCTAAGTAACATGACGGACCTGTTTGTGGGGGATGTGGTGGATTATATAGCTCAGTTAGTAAAGCCCCCCCCCCACACACACACACACACACACACCTCATCAGGGACCTCCTGGCACCCCCTGAAAACAAATTTGCAACCAGGGGGGTGGGGGTGGGGTATAATTTTGCGATCTACAAAAGTGACTAACACCCCTAATTTGGACCTGAGCGCCCCCCTCTCAGCTGTGTTACACATCAGATCTCAATCGGTAAGGCGGTGCATGTATAATGTTATGATGTATAAAAGTAACTAACGCCCCCCCATTTGGACCTGAGCGCCCCCCTCTCAGCTCTGTTACATGTTGGATGTCAATTGGTAAGGCGGTGCATGTATAATGTTATGATGTATAAAAGTAACTAACACCCCCCATTTGGACCTGAGCGCCCCCCTCTCAGCTGTGTTACACATCAGATCTCAATTGGTAAGGCGGTGCATGTATAATGTTATGATGTATAAAAGTAACTAACGCCCCCCATTTGGACCTGAGCGCCCCCCTCTCAGCTCTGTTACATGTTGGATGTTAATTGGTAAGGCGGTGTATGTATAATGTTATGATGTATAAAAGTAACTAACGCCCCCCATTTGGACCTGAGCGCCCCCCTCTCAGCTCTGTTACATGTTGGATGTCAATTGGTAAGGCGGTGTATGTATAATGTTATGATGTATAAAAGTAACTAACGCCCCCCATTTGGACCTGAGCGCCCCCCTCTTAGCTCTGTTACACATCGAATCTCAATTGGTAAGGCGGTGTATGTATAATGTTATGATGTATAAAAGTAACTAATGCCCCCCCATTTGGACCTGAGCACCTCCCACTCATCTTTCTTGTTCATAAGCGCGCCCCCCACCACCACCTACCCACACACACACACACACACACACACACACACACACACACACACACACACACCATACCGCCCCCTGAGAAACACTGATGTAACTAATGGTGTCCATACAGAGGTGTATTAAATGAGGAAAAAAAAAAACTTCAATATAATAATAATTTCCATAGATTTGTTTATTCATTTGTTTTTGTCATAAATTTGTTAAATTGAAAACACACTTTATGGTCACCCTGTATTATTGATGTTAGCTAACCTCATTTCTACATGCCTACAGGACTTGGGTTGGTTTTGGCGCAAAAGTCCCGACGGTCAATCCAGATTTCTTCTGTTTTGTTCTTCTAAAACGACAACATTTGCTACAGACTCCAACACAATCTTCATATAAACATTCAAGCATTCATTTTGTAATAATTTCCATAGATTTGTCTATTCATTTGCTTTTGTTGTAGGGCAACATGGTGGTGCAGGTGGTTAGCGCTGTCGCCTCACAGCAACAACGGTCCTGGGTTTGATTCCAACACCAGCCAGTGTAGGGGGAGGGGCTTTCTGTGTGGAGTTTGCATGTTCTCCCCATGTTTACGTGGGTTCTCTCTGGATACTCTGGCTTCCTTCCACCTCCAAAGACATGCACTGATAGGTTAATTGGTCAACGTAAAATTGCCAATAGTTGTAAATGTGAAATTGATTGGTTGTTTGTCTCAATATGTCAGTCTTGCGAGGAACTGGAGACTCATCCAGGGTGTACCCCACTTTCACCCATAGGTAGCTGGGATAGGCTCCAGCACCCCTACAACCCTCTCGAGGACAAAGTGTTTCAGAAGATAGATGAATCTGCTTTTGTAACAAATATGTTGAATGGTAAATAAACTTAATCCACTGCAAAAATCAAAATGTTACCAAGTGTGTTTTTCTCATTTCTAGTCAAAATATCTCATCACACTTAAAATAAGACATAATCATCTAAAGAGTAACTTTTCAGTGAGATATAAGAACTTATTTTGAGACAATAGATCTTGAAAATCTTATTTCAAGAAATCTTACCAAGATAATTTTCACTTGTTCCATTGGCAGATTTTTCTTCGCTTAATTCAAGATTTTTTTTTTTGCTTAACCCTCCGGTATCCCGTCCACCAAGACCCTTACTAAGCACCAAGTGTGCCTTTTTGGCACACTTGTGGAATAATGTCAAAAAAATTTTCAAACAGTTTGTTTTTAATTCTTTTACATGTTTTTCTATTTCATCAACTTGAGCCGTAAATAAAAATACCAAATACTCAATAACTGTCACATTTTTTAACCCTTTAAATGCTGTGTTTGTAATGTAAACAAAACATTTTTTTGGATGCAAAAAAACACACACAATTTTTTTTTTTTTTTTTTTCAATATACTACATAAAAAGTGGATCACATATTATTTAATTTTTTCATCCTGGTATATGTCAGTGATTAACTCCAACATTGGTTAATCTGCATTATTATTTTTGGCGCTAGGTCAAATGTTCAAAAATACTAGCATCTGTCACCAAGTGTGCGTAAAATGCACACCTATAAATCAAACTATTAAATTTTATGTATTGATTTATTTTTCTGCTCTAATTTGATTTTATTTTTGTAAATCAAGGTCAGCCCTAATCATACATATCAAATGGAAGAAATAGTGCGTTTTAGGCACACTTGGGAGACAGATGCTAGTCTTGTAATTTTCTTTTGTTTACAATGTGCAAATTTTAGTTGGTGGCCAGAATTTTAAAGATCATCCAAAAAATGAACAACTTTTGAATTCTAACCTTATTTAACCCTTTCATGCATAGTGGTCACTACAGTGGACAGTTACTCTACAGCTGTTCTCTTGTATATTTATGGGTTTTGTTGTTTTAGTTCCACATCAACCAACACAGTGGACACTTATGCATCATCTCATAAACTGCAATTCATACCATTATTGTAACTTTGCTGTTCTTGATTGGTTCTTGAGTGGAAATCAATTGTTAATATTTATTTTTTGCATATTATCTCTGTGAAGTGAGAAATAACTAGTATTAGAATATGTTAAAATGTGCGAAAACATCAGATTAGCTGCATTAAACATGGTTTCATTACACTGTTTTCATATCACTTTATGATATTGGGTTTTAAATACATGTTTCTTTGCTTCAAGAATAAAATTCATGGTGTAGCTGAGTGGACATTTTTGTAACTCCATGAAAAACAGGTTGATTTAAAAAAAAAAAAAAAAA
Source organism: Sphaeramia orbicularis (assembly GCF_902148855.1). Lineage (NCBI taxonomy): Eukaryota > Metazoa > Chordata > Actinopteri > Kurtiformes > Apogonidae > Sphaeramia > Sphaeramia orbicularis. The sequence goes on along the minus strand of NC_043972.1, from coordinate 43,433,504 downwards.
TCAATCACATTGTTTTTTTTTCATGCCTAAAGAGGAATAAAAACACTCAGGAAAAAAAATCTTGATTAAGGTTCTCATAATTCATGCATGAAAGGGTTAAATTGTGAAAAATAATGTAAAGTTTTTTGAAATGAAGTGCAAAGTGTGCCTAAAAGGTGCACCCAGATACCAGAGGGTTAATTCAAGCAAAAAAAAAAAAAAAAAAATCTGCCAATGGAACAAGTGAAAATTATCTTGGTAAGATTTCTTGAAATAGGATTTTCAAGATCTATTGTCTAAAAATAAGTTCTTATATCTGACTGAAAAGTCACTCTTTAGGTGATTATGTCTTATTTTAAATGTGATGAGATATTTTGACTAGAAATGAGAAAAATACACTTTGTAAAATTTAGATTTTTTTCCAGTGTGGACACCCTGTACTTCTGTGACTTTACTTAAGGAGGTGCCCTATTGTCAGAAAAGGATTAGGATTAGGGTTGGGTTGATCAACTAAACTAATTTCCTGGCCTTCTGATAATAAGGTGGGCATCCTTTTCTTACAGTAGTATTCTAAACTCTATGGAGCTCTTATTTAAGGGGTATGATGGGTGTCCGTCAAAGCCCAGTAAAGGGCAGCGGTAGGCGTACGTGTCCTCATTGCTCAGACAGGCGTGATGCTCTCTGATGTTCGCTGTCTTGACTTGATATTTCATGTTTGAGGATTCATATCAGATGAGACGCTCGAGTAGTAAAACACGATAAGAACCTGGAGTTACGACCTGACCTAACGCCTCTCGGATGAACCTTTTGAAATAAAACCAAGTCCCTTCTGTCTGTTTGTTTTTGTGCTTCCACTGGCTCTAGAAACTATAACCATTAATCAAGTTAGCATGGTAAAAGGATTAAGGATCTTTGTGTGGAATCTAAGTGGAACACAGTGAGGCAACAACAAAGATTTATTGCATCTTGGGTAATTTACTCTCGCCAAACTATGGAGTTAAAATGGATGTTTGTAAGGAAAGTGTAGATGTAATAAGGCAGAATACGAAGCCTACACATATGCTCTAACTGCGGTGATGGTCTGTTTATAAAGTTTTTTGGTACTTTTTCAGTTTTTTTTTTTTTTTTCACATAACACAGAGAAATGGTTTCTTTTTTTTTTTTTTTTTGTTGCTCTTTCTCATTAGTGCACCAGCTCTGTGTCCTACTTTTCAGACAGCAGTTAATAGATAAGCTGTAAAAACTTTGCTAGAACGTCAATAACGTCACAGTCAATTTAATCCCAATAATTCCTGGACCTAATATCGACGGTCTTTCCTTGTCAGCATATAGTAGTGCCTCGTGTATTAGCAGCAGATTAAGCTTGTGTTTGATAGATGAGCGGCTGTAAAAAAATTTGCACTGTAGCAGTACGGGCAATACTTGTGGGAGTTATTTTCAGCATCGATTATTCTGATCAATTATGTTTTCGATGAGTTGATGACTCATTTACTGTAAAGTGTCACAAAATGCACAAGATTAGAAACAGTTCTGGAAAAAGTCCAAACATCTTCAGCCTCAACTTCTTTATCACAGTAAAAGTGACAAAGTTGCAGCTCTGAGATGTACTCGAAGTAGGGATGGGAATTGATAAGAATTTAACGATTCTGATTCCGTTATCGATTTTGCTTATGGATTCTCATTGGGTGAGGGAATGAAAGAGTACAAATGGATTTATTGCATTAACTGACTTTTATATTTCCATCTGCACAGAAAATATGGCATAGTATTCACAAATAATAATAACAGATGATGCTGGGCCCAGATGTAATCATGAGCCTCCTGCCGCCCCTCTATCCCTGGAAAAAATTTGCGACTGGGGGGGTACGTTACTCTGTAAGTAACGTGATGGACCTGTTTGTGGAGGATGTGGTGGGTTATATATACTCAGTGCCAATGAAAACGCAACACTTGAAGATTCTTATATTTTTTTTAATCGATGAGGATTTTTATTCCATAAGCTCTTTGGAATTAATCATAGGCCATTTCTATACAGTAAAAATAAAAAATCACATCCAAATTTGTTGACAAAAAATAAAGATAAAGAAAGAAACTCAAGGACCCCCAAAACCAAAAGTCACAAAGCGGTCCCGGAGGTGCTGCAGCTCAATGTAGCGGTCCTGCTGTGGCGTGGTCACACGTGCTCCTCCAGGGCGAGGTCTGTCTGCAGTTGAGCCAGTTTCTTCATGCCTCTGTTGCATCCTGACTATGGTGGACACATTGCATCCAAAACGGCGCGCCACCTGCCGAGCAGAGATTCCGGTCTCCAGGAGCCCCATAGCATGGCATCTTTGGTCACGTGTCAGTCTAGGCATCGCTGAGTTATTGCAAATGATTTTGGTGCTTTTCAGCTTGCCTTTATATACAGAACATGACCACTCCTTAACTGACCACAATTCCTTAAGTTGAGCAGTTCATTGCTGAGCAAAGAGAAAAACAAGTCTTATGAATGCAGACAAGTTCATTCAAGCGTGACAATAGCTCAACCCATCTCACGTTGTTAAGAAATTGTCTGGGATTATCTTATACAGGTGAAACTTCAACATATTGATGCAGCTCAGGAACAATAAAACACATTCAAGTGTTGCATTTTCATTGGCATTGAGTATAGCTCTTTTGATAAAGCCCCCCCCACCCACCTCATCAGTGGCACCACCTGAAAACAAATTTGCAACTGGGGGGTTGGACACCGTAAAGTGAAAGTGAAACTTAAGACACTTTACTAATTCCTCTGTCTCCTGTTGTCGTGCACCTCATTTCCTTTCCCCTACCTTCAGAAACTTTTATTTGAGGGGGCAGGACGTTTGTTGCCCCCACCAGAACTGGGCTCAGATGATGCCCTTGTGTTCACTTTGCCGCTAGATTCACAAGCATCGCTAAGTAACATATCAAACATGTAACATTCCTGTAAATCAGTGTTTCTCAAAAAGTGGGGCAGGCCCCCCCGCGGGGGCGCAAAGGCTTGCCAGGCGGGGCATAGGATCATTCCTAGGTGTTTATTTTTTTTTCAGGTTCGAACATGTAGCAGGTCGAACTAATGTTTTAGCGTTGGAGCACCCTGGACCATTTTAGGGACGTACAACAAACAAATCTACTGCCATGGTGATCTGACACTAGACTGGATAAAGAGTTTAGGTTTGGAGAATGGACAAGGATTGGACTGGAAAAGAAAAATGTGGAATGTTTCTGCTTTTGCAGTTTGTACAGTTCGCACTTTGATGTTCTCAGATGTGCAACGTAAACGGGCTCATTGCAACCACTGATGTTGTTAAAATGTTCATCTTTGTTACCAAAATGTGTTTGTTGTTCTAAAAAAAAGTACCTTACTGTCATAGTTGTAAGATAATTACACATTTCCTATTTTTATTTTGAAAAATAATGTCTCAGGGAGCAGTCTTGTTGAGTTCATTTGTATTATTCAATCAAAAATCTACGCTGTTTTTAATTTGCACAACAAATTATTCAAGGAAAAGCAAAAAGTATTCTTACGATATTGATGTTTCTTTCAATAAAAGTAATAATTGCACCACAGGTACAATGTTGTTGGGGTTGAGGGGGGCTTGGAGATTTTTTGTGCTCCAAAGGGGGGGCCCGACAGAAAAAGATTGAGAATCACTGCTGTAAATGAATCACATGCAGCGGACAAATGTTTGAGCATATTGGACAGATTTCCACCCTTTTGAAGAAACGGAAGCTTTAAAAGTGTTCCAAGTGGACCTGGTGTCGTCTTTTTGGAATGTTTCTGCCTCAATGCCATATTGGCTATGTTCTGACCAAAACAATGCAGCGTGCATGTGACGTCATCACGCATATGCAATAAAGGTGGAATCGATAAGCAGAATCGTTAAACAGGCAGGCAAACGATTCCAAAGAATCGAGCTACTGGGAATCGGTTCTCAAAAAGAACCGGTTCTCGATTCCCATCCCTAACTCAGAGTGTTAAAGTAGGCCTTAGGTAACAGAAGTGATAGATTATAAACAATGAACATCAGCTTTGCTCCAATGTATACATCAGTTTTCAGTGTCAGTAACAGAACTTGGATCATTATGATGTTTTTTCCACTCTGCCTTTCATGTTGTTTTTCTGTTTTGGGTCTTTCACATTAATTTCATCTTCTTTAATAAGACTCAGACTGCACTCATTTGGTTTATTCTGATTTCATGTTTTATGTTTTGAGTCTTTTATGTTGCTGATTTGTCTCATTGTTTTTGCCTTGTTTAGTCTTTTATGTAATCTTCGTATTTGTTCGTCTTTTATATCGCTGTCTTCTTGTTGCATTTGTCGTCGATACAACACAAGAATGCATTATCTGTGTGTTTTTGAGAAAATGATGGACAAAAATGATGGAGAATTAAGTTCACACTGAAGATTAAAAAAAAAAAAAAAAGTTGATGGCTGGCTGGACGGACTCTGTTTATCCCAGACTGGGAAATTACAGTGTAGCAGCAGCATGACACACATTCAATAACAATATAATATCACAGCAAACATGAGTAAAGAGAAATTATAATTTATTTGGACTGAATAGAATGATTGGTCATACTTTTATCATAAATATATGAGAATGAAACATTTTTGAGTGGATTTATTTTACATTTTAGTTTGCCACACACTGATTAGGGGCATTTTAAGGTGAGTAAAAAAAAGTGTAAAATCGCCACATCGTGCAGTATAACCTTAAAATAAAGTCACACACAGATAGCTAAGTACCGTAATGAAGTATATGTATTTTATTACTTTTCAAGTAGGGATGTAACGACTACCGGTGTAACGATAAAATTCCAGAAGTTAGTATCACCGTTTAAATTCTAATTATCATGATAACCGTGTTTGATGACCACACTTTCAACACAAACTTGATATGTAAAATGGTCAAACAATGGCTATGAGGTAGGGCTGTGCAATTAATCGAAATTCAATTACGATTTCGATTATTACACGCAACGATTACAAAAATTATGTAATCGAGAAAAAACGATTATTAATTTTGAGTCGTTTTAATTCACGCGCACGCAAGCTACCATGAGCTGCTCTGCCCCGCCCCCCTCTAAGCTACAGCTGCCAGCTAGCCGGCAGGTCCACCCCAAGAGGAAAGTTGTACCTAGCGGTCTGGAAAAATGGCAGGAGAATCACAGCAGAAGTGCTTGGTAAACAAAAAAGGCAAGTTAAATTCAGTTGTATGGAATCACTTTGGGTTTGATGAAGAAGACGAAGAGCAAAAACACATCACGTGCAAAAAGTGTTTCGTAGTTGTGTCCTCACCGACCGGTAACACAACAAACCTTTTTAACCGTCTAAAGTTGAACCACCGCCACCTTTATCATAATCTTATGAAAAACTAAAACATATAAAAACAACTCCGTCTACAACTTCGTCCGCAATGCAATCTTCAGTTTCCGAATCTCTTTATGCTGCAACTCCCGTATTAACCTAACCCAAACCCGTATAACCCTAACGTACGTATTCTAGATGGCTGATGTAAACAGAAGGCCTTAACTGAAACCTCACGGCACGCCACTGAATTTACTGTTTCATACTGCACCGAACATACTTGAATTTATAATTTGCACTTTACGTGAGCTTTTTTATTTTTATTTTTTATTTTTTTTGCAACAGTTCTATGGCAAGTCTATAGCAGTTTAATTCCATTGCACTGTTTATTTACAAAAGGAAACAGACTTGAATTTACAATACACTTATTTGCATTCAAAGATTTTTTTGTTTCGTACAAAAGTGAACATACTTTGTTTTAGTGGTTAAAAGCTTTATTTATGTTTAAAGAGTATATTTTACATTGTTTTGCAAGAAAAAAATAAACAACTTTAAGGTTAACAAATAATCGTTTTTAATAATCGTGATTTCAATTATTGCTAAAATAATCATGATTTTTTTTTTTTTTTCTATAATCGAGCAGCCCTACTATGAGGTGCCATCTTTAATGCACATTTGTATGTTTGATATTTACATGTTAATATTGAATGTTTCTGCCAACAGAGAGTACATTGTGCCTGTTGTTTTATTTTATTTTATTTTTTTTTTCAAAATACAACTTGGTTAAATTATTTCAGGTTGTGTATTAGTACTTTTTTTTTTTTTTTTAACATTTTGAGCACATTTCAACAATACCGTGATAATAACGATAACCGTGTTAATTTTGGTCACAATAACCGTGATATGAAATTTTCACATCGTTATATCCCTATTTTCAAGATATTCAATTCAAGTCCTACAGAAGAATCTCGGGTAAATGCTGTTGTTTCTTTAAAATCCAGTTTTCCAGGTTATTCTGTTTTGATTAAATATATGATTGATTGTTTCATCGATGTACACTGTCTACATGGCATGTATTTTTTGTTGTTTTCAGGCAGATATTCAGTGTAAACAAACCCACAGCTGCTCTCCTCCAGCCTCTCATTTTAACTTTTGCCCTTCACACAGGAACATTTTTCCACTTTTACAACCCGTAAAGCCATTCAGGCTTTTCCACCGCTGCTCGGTTTATGTTCCCCCTCCAGGCCATGTAAAGTGGCTTAGGTGACCCCACTGTGATAGGGGGCCTTTTTACGCCTTAGAAACCCTCTTCCTGTAGTTTCCCACCGGCCATAAAGCGCACACATATTCTCAGAATAAAGTAGTCTGCACCCGCTCACATACTGATCAGCTGAGGCTGTAAGTCAAGGCCGGGATCGTCTGGACCTGCTCAGACCACCTTAAGCAGTAAAGATGAATTGTGTTGTGGATGCGGGTTGTTTCTTTCCTGCGTTTATGGGACTTGAGGGACTGCCGTTATGTGTCTGGGGTGTTTGGTAATCAGCCTCAGGATGAGAGTGGAGGTATATGTATATTTATAGGTCTGCAGCGGCTGGACCACTTATTTTCAAGGCTCACAACGGTTTACCACGTAGCACCCAGTCTGGTCTGGATCGAATACTTCTGCTTCCAAAGGACTCACTGAGGTTATATTTGTTTTATTTATATAATTTGAGTGTTTACAATCTATAAATGTTTCAGATCAGGAGTTTAATTCCAGATTCACTGGTTTGACCATAAATATTCAGTTCTAGTTTCTTCATTTTTTACATAAACTGATAGTTCATGTCACACAGGAAATTATACTCACTTATACGCCTGTGTGGAATTGTATTCAATAATTAACCCTTTCGTGCATACTGGTCACTACAGTGGACAGCGATTCTACAGCTGTTCTCTTGTATATTCATGGATTTTGTTGTTTTTTTGTTTTTGTTTTTTCTTTACACATATCTTTATTAAAGCTTTAAGACGCTACATATCTTTTCTGACATGAATTGGTAACATTATGTAGATCTCTCCTGAGCATAAAGCCCCAGAATCATAAGCCTTCCCCACAATTTTCACACAATTTAACAGTAAATACATGTTTCTGTGCGTCAAAAATTAAACATGTGGTGTCCAGCTGAGTGGATATTTTTTGCAACTTCATGGAAAATAGATTCATAAGAATTTTTTTGTCATTATTACTTTTTTTTAATGTATTTTTTTACTTTTTTTTTTTTTTTTTAATTATTTTTGTTTTATTTATTTATTTTTCAGAAGAAAATTTTCTATCACATTGTTTTTTTCATGCCTAAAGAGGAATAAAAACACTCACTCAAAAAACTTTGATTAAGGTTCTCATAATTCGTGCATGAAAGGGTTAATTATAGATTAAATACAACTTTTGCAATTAAAATTAATTAAATTACAATGAATGTGTGCCACATAATATATATGCTAAACGACTGTTCACAGGGTTCCCGGGGGATCTTAAAAAGTCTTAAAAATCGCAAATTTACAAATCTGCATTTAATACCTTAATCCTTTATTGGGCAAGTGACTATTTTTGGTCATTTCCACAAGACAGTGACAGCAACCATTCCAGTGAGTCAACAATCTCAGGTCCAATGTGGTCTACAGGGTCTGTAGTTTGAGAATGACACGGATATGTGGAGTAAATGGAAGGGAAAACAGCAGCTATTACAGCTCAATTAACCTTTAAACCTTTATCGGGCCAATGACTATTTTTGGTAATTTCCAGTTATTTTAAAAGACAGTGACAGCACCAGTTCAAGTGAGTCCACAATCTCAGGTCCAATGTGGTCTACAGGGTCTGTAAGGTCCACCTCTGCATGAACAGTGAGTGTACCTGCTTTGTTAGGTACCATGAAGTAATGGTACTAATGTAAGGAATGATGTTCAAAGGGAGAATGTAGATGTGGACAGGGGTCTGGATCAGCACTGATGTTGGTCTAATGTTCTAAAAGTGATGTTCTAATGTTCTAAAATACATATTCCTAGCGCCTTACAAGTGTTTTTCTTGTATTTTTCACATTTAGTTCTTGTATTATTATTACCTCACCCCTTGACGGGGAGGCAAGGGGTATTGTTTTTTGGTTTGGTTTGTGTCTATTGGTTGAATTCACATCAAATTGGGTTTATAGATTACCAATGACCCAGAATAGATCTCATTACATTTTGGGAAAAGTAGCTCAAAGTTCAAATTTTTAAATTAATTTAAATTATACTTTTTTTTCTTCCCCATTTACTTATAATTGGCAAAATTTCAAATGTATGTAGCAGCAAAAGTATTGGTTGAATTCATACCAAACTGAGTTTATAGATTGCCACTGACCCTAAATAGATGTGATTATATTTTGGGAAACGTAGGTCAAAGTTCAAATTTTTTATGATTTTTTTATGACTTTTTCGATCCAATCTTATAATGGGCAAAATATGAAATCTCTATAAAAACATCAATTTTGTTTCAATTTACTTCAAACTTGGCACATATATAGAGGCAATTAATATGCTGACATCAGCACACGCATAAACACGATGACATCAAATTGATCAATGCAAAAATAAACTACGATATGTGCGAGGGGCACTGTTTTGAATTGAAGAAAATAAGGGTGGTCTAATAACACTGGGATACAAAAAAATGTTTTTTTGCAAGTTGTCCAGGATTTTTCAACTGAATTAGGACCATTTTGCACCGCTAAATCCAAAAATGACATCTGTTTTTCTCAATCAGGTCAGGTTTTTTTGCTAATTTGATTTTGAAAAATTTGATCTTCTCACAAAATATAATAATTAATAGCCAAATAAGATTGGTAAGCACACTTTATGAAACTTGTGACTTGATTCCTGTTAGGTACAATGGTGTATTCACCGCAGATGTAGCAGAATACATCAGGCTTATTTTTGCAAGATCTTCTAGTCGAAGCCATTTCATTCACCTGTAATAGTAAAAAAAACAATCATAAATTGGCAAAAGTAAAATCTTCAGAACTCGTTTATTGCAAGAAATATGAAAGAATTTTGTATCATATGATGTGAAAATGCCCATAAATGTAAGCAAAAATGTTAAAAAGCCGATATGTAGCATAGTTCAGAAAGTTGACCTGATTGAGCAAAATTAATGTGATTTTTGAATTCAGCACACCAAAATTATCCTAAATCAGCTCAAAAAACTTAAACAATAAATTTGTTGCTGACCAGTGTAATTAGAAAACATTGTAAATATGCAAGTAATATTTCATTTTAAATCTAAATCGATAATTATATAAACACCAAATTTCTTTTTTTCTCTTCATATTTCATTTTTTTACTCATTTGTGTTTTTTCTAGGTTTTCTTGGTCCTGAACAACCAATTTTTTTTTTTCAAATATCAATTTCCATGTATGACTTTCAATTTTGTATCATATTTGCTACATCAGGTCTCAATGCTCAAATATTATTTTTGAACAAAAACATAATATAACACAAACATGTCTAACAAATTTGTAATTCCTTTTCAATATTGGCAAAGTTCTGCTTCCTTCCTCATTAATGACAGTCTTGTAGTGTCACTGGAAAGGCCTCTGGTGAATGAATTCCTCCCCCCCGGTTGATTACACTGGGTTACAAAAAATGTTTTTTGCAAGTTGTCTTGGTTTTTTCAGCTGAATTAGGACCATTTTGCACCGCTAAATCCAAAAATGACATCTGTTTTTCTTAATCAGGTCAGGTTTTTTTGCTAATTTGATTTTGAAAAATTTGATCTTCTCACAAAATTGACTACATTTTTGTGACTTTATCAGTTGATTTTTTTATATAGTTCTCACCCAAAATAGGTTTTAAGAGAAAAAAAAATCATTTTCTAACAGGATTCCTGTTAGGTACAATGGTGTATTCACCGCAGATGTAGCAGAATACGTCAGGCTTATTTTTGCAAGATCTTCTAGTCGAAGCCATTTCATTCACCTGTAATAGTAAAAAAAACAATCATAAATTGGCAAAAGTAAAATCTTCAGAACTCGTTTATTGCAAGAAATATGAAAGAATTTTGTATCATATGATGTGAAAATGCCCATAAATGTAAGCAAAAATGTTAAAAAGCCGATATGTAGCATAGTTCAGAAAGTTGACCTGATTGAGCAAAATTAATGTGATTTTTGAATTCAGCACACCAAAATTATCCTAAATCAGCTCAAAAAACTTAAACAATAAATTTGTTGCTGACCAGTGTAATTAGAAAACATTGTAAATATGCAAGTAATATTTCATTTTAAATCTAAATCGATAATTATATAAACACCAAATTTCTTTTTTTCTCTTCATATTTCATTTTTTTACTCATTTGTGTTTTTTCTAGGTTTTCTTGGTCCTGAACAACCAATTTTTTTTTTTCAAATATCAATTTCCATGTATGACTTTCAATTTTGTATCATATTTGCTACATCAGGTCTCAATGCTCAAATATTATTTTTGAACAAAAACATAATATAACACAAACATGTCTAACAAATTTGTAATTCCTTTTCAATATTGGCAAAGTTCTGCTTCCTTCCTCATTAATGACAGTCTTGTAGTGTCACTGGAAAGGCCTCTGGTGAATGAATTCCTCCCCCCCGGTTGATTACACTGGGTTACAAAAAATGTTTTTTGCAAGTTGTCTTGGTTTTTTCAGCTGAATTAGGACCATTTTGCACCGCTAAATCCAAAAATGACATCTGTTTTTCTTAATCAGGTCAGGTTTTTTTGCTAATTTGATTTTGAAAAATTTGATCTTCTCACAAAATTGACTACATTTTTGTGACTTTATCAGTTGATTTTTTTATATAGTTCTCACCCAAAATAGGTTTTAAGAGAAAAAAAAATCATTTTCTAACAGGATTCCTGTTAGGTACAATGGTGTATTCACCGCAGATGTAGCAGAATACGTCAGGCTTATTTTTGCAAGATCTTCTAGTCGAAGCCATTTCATTCACCTGTAATAGTAAAAAAAACAATCATAAATTGGCAAAAGTAAAATCTTCAGAACTCGTTTATTGCAAGAAATATGAAAGAATTTTGTATCATATGATGTGAAAATGCCCATAAATGTAAGCAAAAATGTTAAAAAGCCAATATGTAGCATAGTTCAGAAAGTTGACCTGATTGAGCAAAATTAATGTGATTTTTGGATTCAGCACACCAAAATTATCCTAAATCAGCTCAAAAAACTTAAACAATAAATTTATTGTTGAACAGTGTAATTTTTTCTGCAACTGTATATATGCACCAAACTACTGAAGCAAATTAATAAATAATGTGAATCCTGTTTACTCACATGACAATAAACACAATTCTGATTCTAATGATTTTAAAAGATCTGACATTTCGGCTGTTTTTACAACGGAAACGACTATGATAATGCGAAATAATTAAGATTGTGATAGACTTATGCAATACACCAGTATTTATTAAAAACTGCATGTTTTTTGTCATAATTACCCAGAAATCATTTGCAACCAGGGCTGTGTAACGCACTATATCATTCTAATAATTAATTTCCATTTGTACATCATTGCCGCGGCGCTCTCATCACATCTCACATGGGTCTGGGCAGTGCAGTGCATGATCGACTGGAGTCACACAACATTGCTGTAATGAACTCTAATGAACTGTAGGTCAATATTAAGGGAGTGAATGATCCAAAAAATAAGCCACGTGTTACTGATGGCAGGGAGTTCACAGCCTGGACGCAGAGACAGTGATTAGCATCCCGAACAATCACAAAAAACATCATTTGGAAATATTTCAGATTTTGATCTCCACCCAGACAAGCCTCATATATACTTTATATATGTAGATAAAGCATCAATATAAACAGTAATCTAGTACAGGTGATACAGTAACCATAGAAACATATCTCATGTTCATATAGTCACTGCTCACCTTGGTTTGAGTGTCCGTTCTATATTGATTTTGTAATGGAACATACTGTATTTACACGCCGCTGTATTGGTTTGCTGTCATGTCGACAAAATGTACAAAAATAAATATTGAAATTGTTCGATCCTGTCTGTTTTTTAGAAAGAATAATCAATTTAGAATATTAGTCATGTTCAATATCCTCCTAAGTCACAGGTGTCAAACATGCGGCCCGGGGGCCAAAACCGGCCCGCCAAAGGTTCCATTCCGGCCCTGCAGGATGAAAGTGCAAAAATGAACCTTAACAGTCCAGGTTGTCCAAATCATTTTGGTTCAGGTTCCACATACAGACCGATGTGATCTCCAGTAAAAATAACAACACAATAACCCATAAATAATGACAACGACAAATTTTCTTTGTGAAAAATTAGTGAAAGTGAAAAAAAAATAACATTACACTGTGAAAATATTAACATTTACAAAACTATTGTTTCACAATAAAATGCAAATAAATACATACATAAAAACAAAGATGAACAACCTGAAATGTGCAATTTGAACAATATTCTGCCTGTTACTAAATGTTTGGTGCATTTATAGATCCACAGTGATCTGGAGTTGTGTTAATAATAATAATAATAATAATAATAATAATAATAATAATAATAAGAGATGGAATATTGTAGAAATTGTTCAAATTTTAGTTCCGAACTCCAAAATTTTAACAATATTCTGCCTCTTACCAAATGTTTATGTAACATTATGTGTAAATGTACATGTGTGAATATTAAGTCGAGGCATAATATTGTTAAAATTGCACTCATTTTTCAAATGAAATTTCTGTTTTTTCAGGTTATTCACATCTTTTTTTGTAAAATGTAAATATTTTCATAATTTATTTGGGTTTTTTTTTTGTACTAAAAACAAACAAACAAACAAACAAAAAAAACTTGTATTTGTCATTATTTATAGATTATTAAGTCATTATTTTACTGGTCTGGCCCGCTTGAGATCAAATTGGGCTAAATATGGCCCCTGAACCAAAATGAGTTTGACACCTCTGTCCTAAATAGAATAGAATAGATTTTTATTGTCACTTTTAAAGGAACAATAAAAATTTGTTTAGCAGCAAAAACACTTAAAATATGTCAGAAAACTGAAAAATGTAGTCGATGTACAAAAACTGCAAGATGAAATGTTAAATATACAAAAAGCTAACTATAATGAGAAATATATATGTCGAGGCCCAAAACGGAATCTGGCCCGATTCAGAATCGGGCCGGCCCAGAATGGAATTCTATTCTAGGCCGGCCTAGAATGGAATCCTGCTGCTATAATGTTATTTTTATACCATGTTTAATGCAAATGATCCATAATTCCATAATTTGTCATAATTTTACATTTTCAGTCTTACATACTTTGAGTAACTATTGTCAATTTCAGTCGATTTCACTGTACCATATATTGGTGGGGAGTACCACTAGGTTCTATTTGTAAATGAAGTGTATTATAGTTTACAATTAAAATGTTGTTTGTTTCATTTTTTTTTTCACATATTTGCAAATTCCATGTATTGATTTTTGTAATAATTTAGATAATTTGCATTAAACATGGTATAAAAATAACATTATAGCAGCAGGATTCCATTCTAGGCGATTCTGAATCGGGCCAGATTCCATTTTGGGCCTCGACATATACATCAGATAAGGATTTATACAGGCAATATAGGATATATACAAGGTAAGATAAAAAAAATTAAAAAAAGAACAAAATGCATGGGTTCGTATTGCTGTGCCTATTAAACTGGGGGTGGTGGTAATTCAGAATGTGGGGGAGGGGTAAAGTAACCATCAAGCTAGTGTGTACACTGACATAATGTAATACCTAACTTACCATTAGCTAAAACATCCCATCTAAAAGCAGTTATCATTATGTACTGGCTGCGGATTTGTTGTAAAGAAATGAAAAGCGAATAAAACGTCTATTACGTCAGCTCCTATGATCATCAACATCCCACTGAATCTTCTGTTTTAACTGAGAAAAGTCCAACAGCATAAGTGACATATTTACACTTTTACCCATTAAAACCAAAAGCATCGACTGATTTTCAATGTTTAATATGTGTCAATACATGTAAATAAATGCTTTCATTGTCATCAGATATGACCCATTTGGAGTGGTCTGGATGGTTCATATATAGAGGATAATATTATAATATACGGTGATAAATCACGTAAGAAAGGTTAAATAGTGAGAAAAACTCATTTGATACAAAAATAAAGCTGGTCTGTGTGGGTTAAAGGCTTCGTCTTATGTTAACTCTGTAAAGCCTTAACCATTAAAGCCTTGACAGAAAATTCCAGTTCTTTGAAACTGGAGCCTTTACTGGTCCTGAACGACCTTTTTTTTTTTTTTTTTTTTTCAAATATCAATTTCCATGTATGACTTTCAATTTTGTATCATATTTGATACATCAGGTCTCAATGCTCAAATATTATTGTTTTTGAACAAACAAAAACATAACACTGGGTTACAAAAAAATGTTTTTTGCAAGTTGAATTAGGACCATTTTGCACCGCTAAATCCAAAAATGACATCTGTTTTGCTCAATCAGGTCAGGTTTTTTTGCTAATTTGATTTTGAAAAATTTGATCTTCTCACAAAATATAATAATTATTACCAAAATAAGATTGGTAAGCACACTTTATGAAACTTGTGACTTGATTCCTGTTAGGTATAATGGTGTATTCACCGCAGATGTAGCAGAATACGTCAGGCTTATTTTTGCAAGATCTTCTAGTCGAAGCCATTTCATTCACCTGTAATATTAAAAAAACATGAATCATAAATTGGCAAAAGTAAAATCTTCAGAACTCGTTTATTGCAAGAAATATGAAAGAATTTTGTATCATATGATGTGAAAATGCCCATAAATGTAAGCAAAAATGTTAAAAAGCCAATATGTAGCATAGTTCAGAAAGTTGACCTGATTGAACCAAATGAATGTGATTTTTGGATTCTGCACACCAAAATTATCCTAAATCAGCTCAAAAAAACTTAAACAATAAATTTGTTGTTGACCAGTGTAATTAGAAAACATTGTAAATATGGAAATAATATTTCTTTTTAAATCTAAATCGATAATTATACAAACACCAAATTTCTTTTTTTCTCTTCATATTTCTTTTTTTTTTTTACTCATTTGTGTTTTTTCCAGGTTTGGTGTTTTTTCTAGGTTTTCTTGGTCCTGAACAACCAATTTTTTTAAAATTGTTTTTTTCAAATATCAATTTCCATGTATGACTTTCAATTTTGTATCATATTTGATACATCAGGTCTCAATGCTTAAATATTATTATTTTTGAACAAACAAAAACATAATATAGCACAAACATGTCTAACAAATTGGGAATTCCTTTTCAAAATTCACAAAGTTCTACGTCCTTCCTCATTAATGACAGTCTTGTAGTGTCACTGGAAAGGCCTCTGGTGAACGAATTCCTCCCCCCCGGTGGATTACACTGGGTTACAAAAAAATGTTTTTTGCAAGTTGTCTTGGTTTTTTCAACTGAATTAGGACCATTTTGCACCGCTAAATCCAAAAATGACATCTGTTTTTCTCAATCAGGTCAGGTTTTTTTGCTAATTTAATTTTGAAAAATTTGATCCTCTCACAAAATTAATTACATTTTTGTGACTTTATCAGTTGATTTTTTTATATAGTTCTCACCCAAAATAGGTTTTAAGAGAAAAAAAAATCATTTTCTAACAGGATTCCTGTTAGGTACAATGGTGTATTCACCGCAGATGTAGCAGAATACGTCAGGCTTATTTTTGCAAGATCTTCTAGTCGAAGCCATTTCATTCACCTGTAATAGTAAAAAAAACAATCATAAATTGGCAAAAGTAAAATCTTCAGAACTCGTTTATTGCAAGAAATATGAAAGAATTTTGTATCATATGATGTGAAAATGCCCATAAATGTAAGCAAAAATGTTAAAAAGCCAATATGTAGCATAGTTCAGAAAGTTGACCTGATTGAACCAAATGAATGTGATTTTTGGATTCTGCACACCAAAATTATCCTAAATCAGCTCAAAAAAACTTAAACAATAAATTTGTTGTTGACCAGTGTAATTAGAAAACATTGTAAATATGGAAATAATATTTCTTTTTAAATCTAAATCGATAATTATACAAACACCAAATTTCTTTTTTTCTCTTCATATTTCTTTTTTTTTTTTACTCATTTGTGTTTTTTCCAGGTTTGGTGTTTTTTCTAGGTTTTCTTGGTCCTGAACAACCAATTTTTTTAAAATTGTTTTTTTCAAATATCAATTTCCATGTATGACTTTCAATTTTGTATCATATTTGATACATCAGGTCTCAATGCTTAAATATTATTATTTTTGAACAAACAAAAACATAATATAGCACAAACATGTCTAACAAATTGGGAATTCCTTTTCAAAATTCACAAAGTTCTACGTCCTTCCTCATTAATGACAGTCTTGTAGTGTCACTGGAAAGGCCTCTGGTGAACGAATTCCTCCCCCCCGGTGGATTACACTGGGTTACAAAAAAATGTTTTTTGCAAGTTGTCTTGGTTTTTTCAACTGAATTAGGACCATTTTGCACCGCTAAATCCAAAAATGACATCTGTTTTTCTCAATCAGGTCAGGTTTTTTTGCTAATTTAATTTTGAAAAATTTGATCCTCTCACAAAATTAATTACATTTTTGTGACTTTATCAGTTGATTTTTTTATATAGTTCTCACCCAAAATAGGTTTTAAGAGAAAAAAAAATCATTTTCTAACAGGATTCCTGTTAGGTACAATGGTGTATTCACCGCAGATGTAGCAGAATACGTCAGGCTTATTTTTGCAAGATCTTCTAGTCGAAGCCATTTCATTCACCTGTAATAGTAAAAAAAACAATCATAAATTGGCAAAAGTAAAATCTTCAGAACTCGTTTATTGCAAGAAATATGAAAGAATTTTGTATCATATGATGTGAAAATGCCCATAAATGTAAGCAAAAATGTTAAAAAGCCAATATGTAGCATAGTTCAGAAAGTTGACCTGATTGAGCCAAATGAATGTGATTTTTGGATTCAGCACACCAAAATGATCCTAAATCAGCTCAAAAAACTTAAACAATAAATTTGTTATTGACCAGTGTGATATAACACAAACACGTCTAACAAATTGGTAATTCCTTTTCAAAATTCACAAAGTTCTTCCTCCTTCCTCATTAATAACAGTCTTGTAGTGTCACTGGAAAGGCCTCTGGTGAATGAATTCCTCCCCCCCTGGTGGATTATCTGTGTATTGCATGTATCTAATTGTATACATCAGGTTTTTCAAGAAATAAAATATCACATTGATCATGTAGAGGGCTTCAAAACTCATGTATGACGTTATAGGGTTAATATATCCACACTAACTATTGACTTTTTTCTGAGTTGTCATGAGCATCTGAATTAAATATAGGAAATTTAATATAGGAAAATACATGATTTACAATGATAAGTGCAAAATACGTATTATTACATTATTATAAATGATGAAATAGAGAGAAAAAAAACATTTAAAAACTAACATAAAAGCACCAGTGGGTCTTTATGGGTTTAAAGTGTCTTCTTGTGTTAATATATGCACACTTTGACATCACTCACTCGTACTCTCTGTTCTTCTGTCTTATGTTGTTTATACATTTAATTTTTTCCCTGCTAATTAATTCTAAACCCAGTTTTGGATGCCTGTTTGTGTCTTGTTCTATTTTGATGCGTTGCCAGGTCTGTGTTTATACACCACAGTGTATTAAAATGCCTTAAGTCAATTAAATATGCCTTTCACTGACTTTCACAATTACTTAACAGACTCAAAGCACAATTTAATTTAGCTTCCCCAACAATTCTACATGTCCCTCCAACCAGTCTACTAAATTACCCAGAGTGCCCGGTTAAGGGGGGACGGGTGGGTCAACGTCCCGCCCCCCCACCTCGTGTGTGTGATGCGTCCTCTAACACACCGTACGGCTGTATAACTCTCTCTGACTGCTCCGACTTCCATTAAATTGCTTCTAAATCAAACGGTGTCATCTTCGAGGCCGTCTTTTTTATTTTCTAAAGAATTTACAGCATCGGCTTCAGTTGTTTCTTCCAGCTGCTTGTTTTTTTATGAGGTTTATAGATTTCATACCTGGCTGCTCTCACTAGACAGCTTTAGCAGCAGGAATAACAACTGTACTTTTTCTTCTTTTTTTTTTTTTTGACTTCTGTTTGATTTCTGTATTTGGCCAAGTGTTGATAATTTGATCGGGTTCCATTTCTGACAGCTTATTCCCATGTCGGCTCATGCATTAGGGAAATTAGCATCGCAGTCGTAAAATGCACTCATGGATGAGTTTTTGTTACTGGATAAAACCCGTAAAGACCCAATGCTACTTTTGTAAAATGAATTTTTCTCTTTATCTAACCCATTTTTTATAATCTAATATGTATTTTGCATTTTCACTGTAAGTCATGTATTTTCCTATATTTAATTTATATTCATGAAAACTGAAATACATTCAAAAGTTATTATAAAAAACTGAAGAAAAAGCTACTGAATACATCAGTAGCTGAATTGTTCATTTTATTGATCAAATTGGCTGTTTTAGCTCATTTTTTTTTGCTTATTTTATGCTTCTTTTTTTTTTTTAAATTTACTTTGTATCAGTATTTTTTTTTTCTTATATTTTTCTTTTTTTTTTTTTTTGCACATTTTGTATTCATTTTTGATCATTTCATTTATCATCAAACATGGAGCTACTTTTATGGCAGTTCTTAAATGAATTTTTCTCTCTATTTACCTTTTGGAAGTCATTTATCACCATTTCTTATATATTTTCCTCAGTATTTTTCATTTTTCAGTGAAAATCATGTATTTTACTATATTTAATTTATATATTCATGAAAACTGAAATACATTCAAAAGTTATTATAGAAAACTGAAGAAAAAGCTACTGAATACATCAGTAGCTGACTTGTTCATTTTATTGATCAAATTGCCTGTTTTAGCTCATTTTTTTTGCTTATTTTATACTTCTTTTTTTTTTTTTTTTGCACATTTTGTATTCATTTTTGATCATTTTATTTATCATCAAACATGGAGCTACTTTTATGGCAGTTCTTAAATGAATTTTTCTCTCTATTTACCTTTTGGAAGGGATTTATCACCATTTCTTATAGTATTTTCCTCTGTATTTTGCATTTTTCAGTGAAAATCATGTATTTTCCAATATTTAATTTAGATATTCTTGAAAACTCGAACACATTCAATAGTTATTATAGAAAATTGAAGAAAAAGCTACTGAATACATCAGTAGCTGAATTGTTCATTTTATTGATCAAATTGCCTGTTTTAGCTCATTTTTTTGCTTATTTTATACTTTTTTTTTTTTATTTACTTTGTATTAGTAATTTTTTTTTTCTTATATTTTCCTTTTTTTTTTGGCACATTTTGTATTCATTTTTGATCATTTTATTTATCATCAAACATAGACAAGTGTGTCCATCCAACACAGAAATTGTGCATATATTAGCACATGAAGAAGAATTTAACCCATAAAGACCCAGTGCTACTTTTATGGCAGTTCTTAAATGAATTTTTCTCTCTATTTACCTTTTGGAAGGGATTTATCACCATTTCTTACAATATTTTCCTCTGTATTTTTCATTTTTCAGTGAAAATCATGTATTTTCCTATATTTAATTTAGATATTCATGAAAACTCAGAATAAATTCAAAAGAAAAAAAAAGAATTAAAAATATGATTAAACTGAAATAATAATCTAATTTAAACACAGTTAGAAATACAAATCAAATGATATACAGCCTTACATTTGTTTTGTTTTTTTTTTTGGTAAATTAGCGTCCTTTTTAGACTCTAATTTTTTATAGTTCATTCATAGAAACAGTGAAATTCAAAATGTCAACTATAGTGGGTTGTTGGAGAACCTAAGAAAACTTTACTACTTTTGTGAAATGTTTCAAAATGTTTTATTGTCATGTAGAAAATTTAGGTCAATGAAGTTACCATATTTGGTACCTTACCCATAAGTGGCAATAAAAAAAAAAACACTAATTCACCCTTTCATGCACTAATTATGTGAAATGTAGTCAAGATATTTTTCTGCAGTGTTTTTATTCCTCTTTAGACATAAAAAAAAACAACAAAAAAACCCCAATGTGATGGATTTAAAAAAAAAAAAAAAAAGTTACAAAAATTTCCACTCACCTGGACACCATGTATTTAATTTTTGAAGCAAAGAAACATGTATTTAAAATCTAATATCAGAAAATGATGTGGAAAACTATGCAATAAAAACATTTTTAATGCTGCTAATCAGATGTTTTCTCACATTTGAACATACTCTAATACTAGTTATTATTCACTGCATGGAGATAATATGCAAAAAAAAAAAAAAAAAAAAGTTTAAAAAATACCTGTCAATTACAGTCTAATAACAATTAGCAATTGATTTACAATAAAACATGTCACTGCAGATCAGGTTTATCAAGAACAGCAAAGTTACAGTAATGGTCTGAATGTCAGTGTATTATGGGATGGTGCATTAGTGTCCACTGTGTCGGCTGATATGGAACTAAAACAACCAAAACCCTGAATATACAAGAGAACAGCTGGAGAAGAAGTGTCCACTGGAGTGACCACTGTGCATGAAAGGGTTAAAAAAAAAAGAATCTTACAAGTATATATAAAAAATGTAAAACACGTGATGTGAAAGGAACATGTATTTTAGAACAACATTTTAGAACACTACAAGACAAATAAAGTTGGATTGGATTTACTCCACATATCCACATCAATCTCTTACTTGATATTTTCATTTTTTTCCCATCTGTTACTCTTTGTTTTCTTTTCATCGTCATTTTTTCTAGCGTCGACGAGCACCACGATTACCCCACTTCACACGGTCTTAGCGTCTCCTCTGTTTACGTTCGTCTGCAGAGGAAACAACAAAAGGGCTGATGAAGTAGTGGAGTTTCTTCTGCTTTCAAGGACTCCTCTGGTGAATGGAACAGATTTGTGCACTTTGTCGGAGTCACCCTGTTGCTTTCATGCTTTTGTCTTTCAGATTGTGCCATGAGCAGGAAATTCAGATATGTAAAGAGAAAAACAAAGAAACACAAAACAAAAACTCTAAACTTTTTTTGGTAACACTTTATTTGAAGGTGTAGTTACCTCCGCCAAGGAGGTTATGTTTTTGCCAGGGTTTGTTTGTCTGTCCGTTAGTGTGCAACATAACTCAAAAAGTTATGGACAGATTTTGATGAAATTTTCAGGGTTTGTTGGAAATGGGATAAGGAAGAAATGATTAAATTTTGGTGGTGATCGGGGGTGGGGGGGCCCATTTCCAACAAACCAACACAACGGATTGCGTCCATAATGTGCATGTCTTTACTATATGATGTCTATGCTGCCTCCGTTAACCCGTTCTAATTGCGTTTCTAAATAAATCTTGATTCTGTTATGTTGTAAGGGATCATTTAAAGTGGGGAAACATTTTAAGCATTATTATACCGTGTCGGGAAATGACACCCCATCATCTTGAGGCTTTGGCTTAATCCCACGTCCTCTTCCCGACATCCTGACCTACTGAGTGTTCTGCGATAAATGAACGGTGGCCGTTCCGTAGACCTACTCGTAGCTTGTCGCGATCAGCGTCTGGCGCGTTTGTTTCAGTGCATTGTTAAAATGTATGTGTACTCGATGGCAATCACGCTGGCGGTATAACGGTCGGGAAATCAATGGTATAAGTGTTGTTTGTGCACGGAACTGGGCTGGCGGATGGCGATAGGCGGAAACGGCGGTAGCTAATGGAATAATGCATTGGGGATTTTTGTGCAATGGTTTTGGTCGGCGGTGAGCGAAAATGGCGGTATAACGGCGGGCGGTTTAACGAGAGTAGACTGTACATATTATTTGATTTTTGCAGCCTGGCATTTGTCAATGATTAACAGCAACATTAACAACGTTAATAAATTAATTTAGACCGTCACCTCTCAAATGAAGCCCAGATATCAGTAAAAAACAGGATTTATGCCTTAATGGCTTTCGGATCAAAAACAGTGGTTATAATGGAAGAAATAGTGCGTTTTAGGCACACTTGGGAAACAGATGCTAGTCTTGTAATTTTCTTTTGTTTACAATGTGCAAATTCTAGTTGGTGACCAGAATTTTAACGATCATGAAAAAATGAACAACTTTTGAATTCTAACCTTATTTAAATAGTGAAAAATAATATGAAGTTTTTTAACACGAAGTGCGAAGTGTGCGAAAAAAGCACACCCAGCTACAGGAGGGTTAATGCATTATAAACTAGACCTTCAAATAAAGTGTTAGCCTTTTTTTTTTCTTGCTTACATTATCCCCTACTGTTACTTTGTTTAAGTGTAAATGCTCAAACCCATTGGGAATAAACCCACCTCACAGCTGAGCTCAGACAGCATTAACATTCAAAGCGACTCAGACCCCAAAGGTTTTCAGTTTCCGTCCCTCTGTCTGACGCTTCCCTTACTGTATTTCATCTTTTGTCCTCTTTTTCTATTACTTTCTATCCTTTATGTGCTCCTCCGGTTTCTCCTTTATACCCATGTCTTCCTTAGAGTTCACCCACCCGCTCTCCCATTCCCTATCATCTCTTTATAGTCTTTTTTTCTTTCTTTTTGTCTGTGTTTTTAGCTTATGGAGGAGCCTTTGAATAATTGTGCTGCTCAGTTTTCGTCCTCCTGGAGAATAAGCGCTGGATGATTCTATGCCAGGACCATGGGGGACCGGGATGGGCTTGTCTCGGGCTTTTGTCAATATGTTTTTCACAGGCTGAGATCAATGCTAACTTCATCTGCCCTCTCAGCAGAAGAAGGCCTGATGGGAATCCTTATGTACCCTCTTAGATGAAGGGAAGGGAGGAGAAAGAGCAGGGTTACGAGGCCCGGAGGCGGGGCCAGGAGAACCTCGTATAAGTTAGGAGTAGCTAGTCAACATCGGAGAATTAAGAAAAAGCAGTAACTTTGCATTGTTTTTTTTTTAGCTCACCAGTTGATAGAATATGAGCTGTTTGAAAGCGTTGTGTCTGGCATCGTCTCCATCTTCGTCATCGTCTTCATTGTTATCTTCGTTGTCATCTTCGCTAGCAATTTCTTCAAACATTGTTTCCGACAAAAATGCGGGTCAGATTTGTTTCAAATTTTATGTGTAGCTTCCCTGGGACAATGCCTACAAATTTTACTCACAGTTTTGAGAAATTTAGATTTTTGCATTTTTCAGCAATTTTTTGAAATACTAAAAATTGCCTTTGGTCCATATGTTTGATGGATTATAACATGAAAATAGTTATAGATATCAATATATTCACTATTGAGCACTGACAGGAAGTCATATATGGACTTTCATGTGGGTCCATGACCTTTGACCTTGAATGACCTTGAAGGGTCAAACTCAAGGTCACCAATGTCTAAATTTCAGCAATCTTCTTCTCCAAAACTACTGACCAGATTCTTTTCAAATTTTTTACGTGGCTTCCTTTGGGAAAATGTCTACAAATTTTGTTCACAGTTTTGGGAAATGTAGATTTTTGCATTTTTGACAATTTTTTAAAATATAAAAAATTGGCCGTTACTTATAATAGTCCATATTTTGCTGGTTTATAACATGTAAATAGTTACAGATATCAGTATAGTTACTATTGAGCACTGATAGGAAGTCATATATGGACTTAAATTTGGATCCATGAACTTTGACCTTGAATGACCTTGAAGGGTCAAACTTAAGGTCACTAATGTTTAGATTTCAGCAATCTTCTTCTCCAAAACTACAGGTCGGATTCATTTCAAATTTTTTATGTTGCTTCATCGGGAAAATGTCTACAAAGTTTGTTCACAGTTTTGAGAAAGTCAGATTTTTTGAATTTTTGACAATGTTTTTTAAATATGGAAAGGAATGCCTTTACTTATAATGGTCCATATTTTGATGGCTTATAATAATAATAATAATAATAATAATAATAATAATAATAATTATACATTTTATTTGTATAGCGCTTTCATGGAACTCAAAGACACTTTACATGAAGCAGATAAAAACAGAAACTAAACACATTAAAAACAGATAATAGCAGGTATAAAAGGCAGGTGTATGAATATAAAACAATTTAACATTAAAAGCAATCTGAAATAAGTGAGTTTTTAAAACGGATTTGAAGGTGTTCAGGTCAGAGCAGTGTCAGATGGTAGGTGGGAGGGAGTTCCAGAGGGTTGGAGCAGCAATAGAAAAAGCTCTGTCCCCCCAGGTCCGCTTCTAACATATAAAAGGTTACAGATATTAAATATTTACTTTTGAGCACCGATAGACGTCATACATGGACTTTGATTTCATTAGTTGAGTTCTTCTCCAGTGAAAGTACCGCCCACTTCTATCGGTAGATTGATCTCCTACATCCAGACCACAGGACTGTAACATAGCGGCAGAACCTGACAACCTCACAAATTCAAGTTGTTATTGATTCTTGATAGAACATGCTGGTGAGATACAGGGACAGTGGTCTTATTTTTCTATAACGACTATAATGTGGAAGACAGATGGTGATGGTGTCTGCTGTATGGATCGTTCAAGTTCAAGAATCTTTATTATCCTGAGGGGCAATTGTCTGTGCAGCCAGCAGTGTATTAAGACATGGACAAAAACACACCACATGACAGAACAAGAATTCATAAATACAGTAATAAATTACAATGTGATTTTTGTACCTTTTTTTTTGTGTATTTTGCACTTTATTTCAGGTACAAACAGATATTTTGAGTAGTCCAGACCTAATGTACGAATCATTTGTAATGACTTTTATCTTATTCTAACCTCATTTTATCAATGGATTATTGTATGTTTAATCACGCTGATAGAGATGGAGCTGAGATGATCAAACTCGGTGGTGATGTCCACTATAACCCACCCATGTCCTCATGAATTATGGGGTCAAAAGGTAAAAGTTCGAGGTTACAGGATTAAATTTTGCTACATTATGCCAGTGTTGTGATTCAGACTTGTATTGTCATTGAACAGTATGTATTTCTCATGAATAACAGAACGTACAGGGTGACACAAAAAAACGGGAACTTTTTAACAATCCAATAAAACCAAGAGTGATGGAAGAAAAATATTTTATTCATAGTAATTGAAACCTTAAATCATGCCATTTAAGAAACAATGATGGAATTTTCATTTTTTAAAAATTACTTCCTGTAGATGGCGTCCTCCTGTACGAATGCATTCTTGAAATCTGCTGTTGAGATTCCTCATTGACCGCTGCAACATCTCAGCTGGGATACTGTGAATTTCATCCTGAATTCTCTGTTTTAACTCATCCAGAGTTCTCAGTCGAGTCGTGTACACTTTACTCTTGAGATAGCCCCACAAGAAAAAATCACAAACGGACAAATCTGGCGATCTAGGGGGCCAGGGAACGTTACCGAATCT
Organism: Sphaeramia orbicularis; assembly: GCF_902148855.1. NCBI lineage: Eukaryota > Metazoa > Chordata > Actinopteri > Kurtiformes > Apogonidae > Sphaeramia > Sphaeramia orbicularis. Next base: position 43,407,753 of record NC_043972.1, on the reverse strand, counting down.
TGAGATCACACGGTTACCGAACAATTCTCGCACAGCCGCCAATGGTTACTAAAATGGGGGTGTGTTTACTTGCTCAAGGTCACTGTCTCGCAGTGCTGCCACTTGCTCATGTCTGCCAATACGCACTTCAAAAATTCCCGTTTTTTTTGGGTCACCCTGTAATTTAAAAAAAAATGAAAATTCCATCATTGTTTCTTAAATGGCATGTTTTAATGTTTCAGTTACTATGAACAAAATATTTTTCTTCCATCACTCTTGGTTTTATTGGATTGTTAAAAAGTTCCCGTTTTTTTGTGTGTGAACCAAGTTGGTGACAATTTGTGACATTTAGCGAGAAGTAAGTTTTACACTGAAAAAAAGACATTATTATAATTATAATAGAGTCTGCAACAAACAAGCATGGTGCCTCGTTTCTGGGAATTAAGATGCGTAGGTCAAAGTGTTATATATATTTTAGCTAAAAATCGAATAATGCTGCTGGCTATAGTACAGTTTTTGCCTTAATTAACTGTTCTGTAAGCATAAACCCTCCTGAAACCAGTAGACATGCCTGTCTGACCTCATAGTGCAGTAACGCACATGTATTATTAAACTATTATTGCACTGATACTGTAATAGGGACATAAAATCAACAAAAAAAGACAAGCGATTCATATATTGTGACAGTGTTAAATAAAGGCAGCGTCTCCACAGACCACAGTGGTTAACATTGACGGGTTGAAGAGATTTGCATTTTATTGTTATTTGTTTATTTTTTGAATTTGGATGTTATTATAGGTTTAATGTGCAGGTGCAAAGGAGGAGATAGAGTTTTAAAGGATGTCAGCTCTCCTTTAAAAGACCATTATTCCACTGTGGTCCAGGCAAATTGTGTATATGTGTAAATAACATCGCTATCATGTAACTCAAGCAAGAATGAACAATGTGCTTTTTTTCATTACTTTGACAGATATTATATTTGTGACATCAGTCATGTTTTTAATGGAAGTGGTCATTTTTGCATTTAATTTTCCCTGAAAAAAAGACATTATTATAGTTGGGTGCTTCTATGAAACTGGGTTCATTTTGGTACCTGGTGCTTTACCAGCTTTTAGACTCAATAATAAAAGATACATTTAGACATATTTCTCCACAGGATGTACCTAATGATGACCTCAGATAAATGCAAAAAAAAATTATACTCTTGCTCTGAGCCATTCCAAAATTAATGAATTTTTAATAAAATATCAGGGCCAAAAATAGGACCAAATTTGGGACAGGAAAAGCTACCTAGGTGTCATTGCATTTGATCTGGAAAACATGGCTGTAAATGGTCTTATATACTGCTATAAATAAAGACACTGTGTTAAATTTGTCAATCCAAGTGGTTTTTCTAATCCAGACATGTGAGTTTTTCATGAATCTCAGTCTCATTCCAGGTTTTGTGTGTAACCCGTCGTGTCCACTGGTGTTACACACGGAACCTGCCCATTTAAACACATATAAATCACGAATGATTTTTGCAACAACAGTCATTTTTATGAAACACTCTGCCTTGCAAAATTAGTTCAAATCCCAAAATGTACTTGTGAGAGAATAAAGAGATAGTCAAAAAATAGTAGTGTGTAATTTTCATGTCCTTTTGACCGTGTTACATGCAGATTTTTGTATAAATATAATGTAAAATAATATAAAAATGTGTTTTATCTGAAAAATAGCGTCTCTTTTATCTCTGTATTTATTTTTTAAATAGACCCAAAGTGCTTCCAAACTTGCTTCATAACATTAAACTACATCTGGTTTGAATTTTTAGTCCGCATGTCCTGTTTTTAGGGACCAGTTTCATAGAAGCACCCAGTTGGGGTCTGCAACAAACAAGCATTTGGATTTTATAATTTTTTTTATTTTTATTTTTTTTTTTATTTGGATGTTATTGTAGATTTAATATGCAGATGTAATGGAGGAGATAGAGTTTTAAAGGATGTTTGCGCTCCCTTAAAAGACCACTGTTCCATTGTGGTCCAGGCAAATTGTGGCTGGGAAATACCATCACTATCATGTAACTCAAACAAATATGGGCTTTTTTTCATTATTTTGACAGATGCTGTTTTTGTGACATGAGTTATTATTTGTTTTGTTATTAATAGTGTACATGGCAATTGCTATTTTGTCTTGATCACCTGTATTACCTGTATTATTAGGTATTGTGACCGCTTTGTTTTGTGTGTTTTTTGTTTGTTTGTTAGCAGGATAAGTCATAAAGTTATGGATGGATTTTCAGGAAATTTTCAGGAAATGATGATACTAGCACAAGGAAGAAATGATTACATTTTTGTGGTGATCGGGGGTGGGGGCAGATCTGTCTTGGTGGAGGTCTGCGCTCTCCAAGTGCTTTTCTTGTTTATTAATGTATTTGCTTGGATATTAGTTCCATTAGACAGATCGGTGCAGCGTCTGCAGTGATGCAGTCGTTGTACCGGTTGGTTGTGGTGAAGAGGGAGCTGAGCCGAGAGGCAAAGCTCTCGATTTACCGGTCAATCTACGTTCCTACCCTCACCTATGGTCATGAGCTTTGGGTCATGAGCGAAAGGACAAGATCCCGGATACAAGCGGTCGAAATGAGTTTCCTCCGCAGGGTGGCTGGGCGCACCCTTAGGGACAGGGTGAGGAGCTCAGTCACCAGGGAGGAGCTCGGAGTAGAGTCGCTGCTCCTCCACATCCAGAGGGGCCAGCTGAGGTGCCTTGGGCATCTGTTTCGGATGCCTCCTGGACGCCTCCCTGGGGAGGTGTTCCGGGCATGTCCCTCCGGGAGGTGGCCTCGGGGAAGACCCAGGACATGTTGGAGAGACTATGTCTCTCGGCTAGCCTGGGAACGCCTCGGGGTCCTCCTGGAAGAGCTGGAGGAGGTGTCTGGAGAGAGGGAAGTCTGGGCATCCCTGCTTAGACTGTTGCCCCCACAACCCGGCCCCGGATAAAGCGGAAGATAATGGATGGATGGATGGATGGATATTAGTTCCTTGTACACAAAAAAACATGTTTAATTTTTTCTTCTGCTCAAAATAAATAAATGAATGAATGAGTCATGATTTTAATGGGAGTGGTAATTGTTGCATTTCATTTTCACTGACAAAAAGACATTATTTTAGGTAGGGTCTGCAACAAACAAGCATGTTACCTTGTTTCTGGGGGTTAAGATGTGTAGGTCAAAGCATTATATGTATTTTTTTTTAGAAAAACACGGCTAATACAACTGGTTCTATTGCAGTTTTTGCCTTCGTTAACTGTTCTGTAAGCACAAAGTGCAGTAACACACTTGTATTATTAAACTATTATTACACTGATATTGTATTAGTGACATAAAATCAACAAGTGATTCGTATATTGTGACAGTGTTAAATAAAGGCGGCGTCTCCACAGACCACAGTGGTTAACGTTGACGGGTTGAAGAGATTTGGATGTTATTGTAGGTTTAACATGCAGGTGCAATGGAGGAGATAGAGTTTTAAAGGATGTCAGCTCTCCTTTAAAAGACCACTATTCCATTGTGGTCCAGGCCTGGATTTCCCCCTTTAATCAATGTCTTGGTCAGTGAAAACCATCTATCTGGAGCAGTAGGTTTGGATTAGGTCCTGATGGGTATTGATCAGCATGTGGCTGGATTGCTGCAGGAAGGTAAATCACAGGACAGAGATGGGTGTGAATTCAGCGAGAAATGAAATTGAACGTGCTAGTGTGTGTGTATGTGTGTGTGTGTGTGTTTCCGCACACCATCACTTTTATACCCATTTTAGGACCTGGCTTTCAGACATTTACGATTGTTCATATCTCCCCCACTGTTGCTCATCGGCAGCCGCATTCAGATCATAGTTTATCATTTCTGTCACATACATTCTCAGCGTGAGACAAGGAACATGACGGAGTAGATATTTATCAGGCTCTTATTTACAATCTCTGATAAACTCTGTTGCCTTTGAGTCAGCTACCTGCGGGTTTCAGCACCTCGCTCAGCCCGTCGAGTAAATAACGCCGGCAAAGACGGAGACACCTGCCTCGAACCGCCGCCGAGCAGATTAATAACAAATGCTCCCAGCTCCTCTCTTCCATTTGCTTTAGTGTTTTTCCTCATACATCCAATCAGACTTGTAGTTTGGATCCTGGTCTTTGTTTTCTGTGTGTATGTGTCTCTGTCTGTGTCTCACATAAACACACACTATAATAATGATAATAAGTAAAAGCCCTAGGGTATGATCAAGGAAGGGGAAACCAAAGAGGGGGTTGTAATATGAGCGTGTCAGGGACTTATCAGTGTTTTGCAGACGTATACAAGACAAACAAACAAAAAAAAAACAGTTGAATCCTGCCACAGTGGATGGAGCTTCATGCACTTGTCAAGCATCAGAATCAACAGTATCTATAGGATAAAGACGCTGGTTGATGCTGTAAACTGTGACATTAATCCCACTGCTCTAAACCAGTGGTTCTAAACTGGTCTGACTTCAACACCCATTATCACCGCTCAATGACAAGACGTTACCCAAACTGTTAAAAGTTAAACTTCTCAAATTTATTTAATGAAAAGATGCTTTGTTTTGAATTTGAGATGATATATAACATCCCAGAATGAAAACACAGAAGACAAGTTTAATGATGAACCAAACTGACCAGCAGGTGGCGATGATCAATATGGAAATATTCCCTTTAGCATTAAATGAAGTAGAATTTAACCTAAACCAATAAGTGGATTCAGTCACTAAACACACTGAGGTTTGTGTCCTCAAGTCACTGTAGGTAAAACTATGTCTGATGTAGTCGTTGTCATACCTGAGTTTATCCACGATATGAATACAAACATTTGAGTCTTCTTTTATGCTGTGAAATGTCTGGTGTTAACCCTGTAAAGCCTGAACCATGAAATCATTGACAGAAAATTCCAGTTCTTTGAAACTGCAGCCTTTATTGGTCCTTCTGAACAACCAAAAAAAAAAAAAAAAGTTTTTTGTCAAATATCAATTTCCATGTATGATTTTCAATTTTGTATCATATTTGATACATTGGGTCTCAATGCTCAAATGCTATTATTTTTGAACAAACAAAAACATAATATAACACAAACATGTCTAACAAACTGGTAATTCTTTTTCAGAATTGTCAAAGTTCTGCTTCCTTCCTCAGTAATGACAGTCTTGTAGTGTCACTGGAAAGGCCTCTGGTGAATGAATTCCTCCCCCCTGGTGGAATATCTGTGTATTGCATGTATCTAATTGTATACATCAGGTTTTTGAAGAAAAAAAAATTAAATATCACACTGACCATGTAGAGGGCTTCAAAACTCATGTATCAAATATGACATGTTCAGCATTATAGGATTAATTAGCATTATAGCGCATTGCTGCCACCTACTGTTATGGAGTGTGAATGGGCTCCACTCCATAAAAAACAAAGCAATGTCTACTGCCACAGTACTGTGGCATGAAATATGGGTTTGTGTATTGTCACAGACCAATCAAATGTTTGCATTTGTACTAGAGCCAATTACAGATAGTGTCCCATGAACTCATTAGCCTGTTGTTGCCACAGTACTGTGGTAATATATGGCGTATACTTCAGTGCATTCTTTTGTACTGTGGCAACTGATGGAAGAAATGACAAATTAGTGATAATATATAGTATAGAATAGGACTTATTGTTCTAAATATTCTATATGTTGTTTTATGGTGTTCTTTGCTCTGTGCAGTTAGTGAGGGTGGAGAAGGTGGGCGGAGCTACATGTTAGATGCAGCAGTGTGTCATGTGACTTCTCAGTTCTGTGTCAGATGTATATTGAGTGCTGTGGTCTGAATTCTGCACTCTGAATGTTGTCTCAGTGGCTGATTTTTATCAATGTTGGCTTTTACCTACCAGCACCCCTAGTGCCTTGCCTCCCTCGTTTGAAAATCAGCAGGAAAAAAAAAATGTTACTTCGACCAAAAATTGAACCTGAGTCTTCCAGTAACAGTCCAAAATGCTACCAGCTGAGCTAAATCTCAACTGCCTCTATGTCTGACCTATTTGCTATCTGATTGCTTTGGTACTCGATGTAACCAGTCTAGACATGATATAACGAGGGCGCTGATTGGCTCTGTGGTAATAGACAAACCCATATTTCATGCCACAGTACTGTGTCAGTAGCCACTTCGAAAAAATAAAGCACAGTATTTATTTTATAATATAAGTTTTTGCCCAAACAAAGTGAACACTGAAAACAGGTTTGTGACCCACCAGTTCAGAATCACACTGCAAAAAACGCCTGTACAAAAGCAAGAAAATTAAACTCATTATTGGGTTAAAATGTCTTATTTCAAGTAAAATTATCTGCCAGTGCAGTTAGAAAATTACACTTATCAAGTTTTATTAAAATGAGAAAATATTATGTAAGGATAATAGAGTGCTAAAATTATTATTTTAAGCATGATATACTTGTTTCAAGTCTTCACAGTAAGATTTTTTTTTTTTTTTTTATCTATGGTATATAGTAGATATAGTCTTATGAAGATATAATGACTCAATTGATATGTATGGACAAAACTGCATAAAACAAGCAATAGTTCATGTGTCTTCCATACTCATCTCCCAACAATGGAGCTTGTTTTGTTATAAATATTGCTTAACCCTTCGGTATCCGGGTGCGCTTTTTAGGCACACTTTGCACTTCGTGTTAAAAAACAATTTTTCACAATTTAAATAAGGTTAGAATTCAAAAGTTGTTCATTTTTGCGTGATCTTTAAAATTCTGGTAATTTGCACATTGTAAACAAAAGAAAATTACAAGACTAGCGTCTGTCTCCCAAGTGTGCCTAAAACGCACTATTTCTTCCATTATAACCGCTGTTTTTGATCCGAAAGCCATTAAGGCATAAATCCTGCTTTTACTGATATCTGGGCTTCATTTGAGAGGTGAGGGTCTAAATTAATTTATTAATGTTGTTAATGTTGCTGTTAATCATTGACATATGCCAGGCTGCAAAAATCAAATAATATGTCATCCAATTTTTATGTAGTATTTTGAAAAAAAAAAAAAACAACACATTTTGTGTTTTTTGCATCAAAAAATGTAGTGACATCATGATGAAAAGAGATCGTTTAAAAGGTTAAAAAAAAATCTAAAATGAATGATTATTTGATATGTATGATTAGGGCTGACCTTGATTTACAAAAATAAAATCAAATTAGAGCAGAAAAATAAATCAATATACTGTATAATATTTAATAGTTTGATTTATAGATGTGCATTTTACGCACACTTGGTGACAGATGCTAGTATTTTTGAGCATTTGACCTAGCGCCAAAAATAATAATGCAAATTAACCAATATTGAAGTTAATCATTGACATATACCAGGCTGCAAAAAACAAATAATATGTGATCCACTTTTTATGTAGTATATTGGAAAAAAATATTTTTTGTGTTTTTTGCATCCCAAAAAAATGGTTTGTTTACATTACAAACACGGCATTTAAAGGGTTAAAAAGTGTGACAATTATTGAGTATTTGGCATTTTTATTTACGGCTCAAGTTGATGAAATAGAAAAATAATGTAAAAGATTTAAAAACAAATTGTATGAATTTTTTTTTTTACATTATTCCACAAGTGTGCCAAAAGGGCACACTTGGTGCTTAGTAAGGGCCTTGCTGGACAGGATACCAGAGGGTTAAAATTAGTTGTAGTATCTAAGTGGGGTAGCTCAAGATGAAAATTTTTGGAACAAGTGAAATAATCCATAAGTAAATAAATGTAAAAAATGATCTTTCTAGATAAATATTTCAAATTAAAGTCATCTTATCTTAATCAGATATTCCTTTTTTACAGTGCACTGCTCTAATCCACTTAATGGCCGTATATGTTTATAGGTCCGTGGTGAAATTTTTGGCCAAGTCAGCGCCATTGTCCATCTGGTAAGCCATTCATTCTAACGGCAGATGGCAACTTACAGGCAATCCCAGGCATATTTATGTCAAAGGAATGAAAATTGATTTTCTATTCCTGTACAATTCACTGGTTCATCGCATAAATCAGAACGGGAGAAGGAAAGTGGAGACATGAGGAAAAGAGGCAAAAATAGAAACTGTAACAAAGGGAATGAGGAAAGCAAAAGTAAGCACGGACAAGCAAGCAAGACAATGAAAAGCAGTAAAAAAAAAAAATAGAGAGCATCGAGGGGTGAAACAATAATCTTGTACAAAACAGCCAAGACGGACCCCTCGTTTCATTGGAGTTTTCTCGCTCAGCTCTGTCTCGGCGGATCCTCTATAATGGCCGTGCTCAGAAAAGCAAGGCAGAGCGCACACTCTAACTCATTTTCTCCTGCTCCCAGGACACATTTTAGGGGTAAAATGGATTGAAACTCGGCCACAGAAAGCTTTTCCTGGGACACAAAACCAGCTTTAACACCATGTTCCTGAACTGACGTTTGGTTGAAAAACTCCAGGGACCGGCGAAGTGCAGACCCCCAGAATGGGCCACAGCGTATGTCTGCATCAGTTTAACATAAAGAACAGCCCGCTTTTTAATTTAGAATCTTGTATGGAAATATGAGTAATAATTTAAATCGCATTAAGTGTACTAAAGCTATTCCCTTTTATGCTGGAACATTGTGTGTGTTCGACAAGCTTTAATCCAAGGTCCTCGGCTGCATACATTATTTGCTCTAATGTGAACTGAGTATGTTAAGACACAGACAGACTTGTCATATTTAACCCATAAAGACTCAAACATCCCCCACTGACCAAAACCATCTACTGATCTAAAGTGTTTAATACCTGTGGATCCACTAATTCTATCAATACATGTGAATAATTAGTAGAAAATACAGTTATTCATCAGATATGACGCATTTTGGATGTTCAGAGGCTCTGTAGTTACCATGGAAACACCGTCATCTTCTACAACATTGATTCACCAGTCAAACCCATGGAGTTGGATCAGTGACAGTGGATGGAAACACATGGTTTATGTTCAGTTAATGATAGATTTGCTGAAAGTGTCACTTTTTATTCAGTTTTGTCTGTTTTGTGATATAATAACCCTCAACTTTAATCTGAGTTTTATGAACATCTACGTGATTAGTAAATTAAATATAGCAAAACTGCTGATTTTTGTGGAAAAATGCTAAATACAGAGGATGATATGATAATAAATGGTGTTAAATCACTTCAGAAAGGTATTGTGGAGAGAAAAATTCAAGTAGCAGTTTGATAAATGACAGTGGATGGACACGCTTGTTTATGTTAAATGATAAAATGGACACAAATGAATAAAAATGTACAAAATAATAGATAACGTAAAAAAAAAAATATATATAGGCAAAAACAGACTAATATGAAGTAAAAAAAAGTATAAAATAAGAAACAAAATTAACAAAAACAGTCAATTCAATGAATAAAATAAATCATTTACTTAATAATATACAGTATTTTCCTGAAAAAAGTCAATGTTTCTTCAGTTTTCTCTCATTTCATATAATAACCTTTGAATTTACTGAGATTTTTTCATGAACTTCTACAACATTGATTCACCAGTAAAACCCATGGAGTTGGATTAATGACAGTGGATGGACACACTTGTTTTTATGTACATTTTTTTCTAAAAAATAAGTCACTTTTTCTTCAGTTTTCTCTGTTTCTGATATAATAACCCTTAATTTTAATCCTAGCTTTTATGAACATCTATATGATCAGTAAACTAAACATAGGAGAACACCTCATTTTTACTGAAAAAAGCTAAATACAGACAATGATATGATAATAAATGGTGATAAATCACTTAAGAAAGGCAATATAGAGAGGAAAAATTCAAGTAGCAGTTTGATAAATGACAGTGGATGGACACACTTGTTTATGTTAAATGATAAATAAAATGAACACAAATGAATAAAACATGCACAATATAATAAATAATTTGAAAACAATCAGCAAAAAATTTACTAATGTGAAGTAAAAAGTATACAATAAGCTACAAAATGAACTAAAACAGACGTTTCGATCAATAAAATAAATAATGCAGTTAATTTTCCTGAAAAAAGCCAGTGTTTCTTCAGTTTTCTCTATTTTGATATAATATCCTTTGATTTTTTTCTGAGATTTTTTCACAAACTTCTCAGTTAAATATAGGACAATATATGATTTTCACTGAAAAATGCAAAACAGAGAGGATAATATGATAATAAATGGTGATAAGTCACTTAAGAAAGGTAATATAGAGAGAAAAATTCAAGTAGCAGTTTGATAAATGACAGTGGATTTGTTAAATGATAAAATGAACACAAATAAAAAAAACAAAAACGTACAAAATAGTAGATAATGTGAAAATTTTAAGCAAAAAACAGACTAATATGGAGTAAAAAAGTATAAAATAAGCAACAAAATGAACTAAAACAGCCAATTGGATGAATAAAATAAATAATTCAGTTAATAATATACAGTATTTTCCTGAAAAAAGTCAGTGTTTCTTCAGTTTTCTCTTGTTTGATATAATAACCTTTGAATTTACGCTGAGATTTTTTCACAAACTTCTCAGTTAAATATTGGACAATAAATGATTTTCGCTGAAAAATGCAAAATACAGAGGATAATATGATAATAAATGGTGGAAAATCACTTAAGAAAGGTAATATACACAGAAAAATTCAAGTAGCAGTTTGATAAATGACAGTGGATGGACACACTTGTATATGTTAAATGATAAAATGAACACAAATGAATAAAAAAAATGTACACAATAGTAGATAATGTGAAAAATATAAGCAAAAAATTTACTAATGTGATGTAAAAAAGTATAAAATAAGCAACACAATGAACTAAAACAGCTGATTTTAATAATAAAATGAATAATTCAGTTAATGATATACATTATTTTCCTGAAAAAGTCAGTTTTCTCTTGTTTGATATAATATCCTTTGAATTTTTCTGAGATTTTTTCACCAACTTCTCAATTAAATATTGGACAATACACAATTTTCACTGAAAAATGCAAAATAAAGAGAATAATATGATAATAAATGGTGAAAAATCACTTGAGAAAGGCAATATACACAGAAAAATTCAAGTAGCAGTTTGATAAATGACAGTGGATGGACACACTTGTTTATGTTAAATGATAAATAAAATGAACACAAATGAATAAAAAAAAGTACAAAATAGTAGATAATGTGAAAAATATAAGCAAAAAAATGAACTAATATGAAGTAAAAAGTATACAGTAAGCAACAAATTGAACTAAAACAGCCAATTTGATCAATACAATAAATAATTCAGTTAGTGATATACAGTATTTTCCTGAAAAAAGTCAGTGTTTCTTCAGTTTTCTCGTTTGATATAATAACCTTTGAATTTTTCTCTGAAATTTTTTGATGAACTTCGCAATTAAATATTGGACAATCCATGATTTTCACTGAAAAATGCAAAATACAGAGGATAATATGACAATAAATGGTGATAAATCACTTAAGAAAGGTAATATAGAGAGAAAAATTCAAGTAGCAGTTTGATAAATGACAGTGGATGGACACACTTGTTTATGTTAAATGATAAAATGAACACAAATGAATAAAAAAAATGTACAAAATAGTAGATAATGTGAAAAATATAAGCAAAAAAATGAACTAATATGAAGTAAAAAAGTATACAGTAAGCAACAAATTGAACTAAAACAGCCAATTTGATCAATACAATAAATAATTCAGTTAGTGATATACAGTATTTTCCTGAAAAAAGTCAGTGTTTCTTCAGTTTTCTCGTTTGATATAATAACCTTTGAATTTTTCTCTGAAATTTTTTGATGAACTTCGCAATTAAATATTGGACAATCCATGATTTTCACTGAAAAATGCAAAATACAGAGGATAATATGACAATAAATGGTGATAAATCACTTAAGAAAGGTAATATAGAGAGAAAAATTCAAGTAGCAGTTTGATAAATGACAGTGGATGGACACACTTGTTTATGTTAAATGATAAAATGAACACAAATGAATAAAACATGCACAATATAATAAATAATGTGAAAAATATAAGCAAAAAATTTACTAATGTGATGTAAAAAAGTATAAAATAAGCTACAAAATGAACTAAAACAGACGTTTCGATCAATAAAATAAATAATGCAGTTAACTGTCCTGAAAAAAGCCAGTGTTTCTTCAGTTTTCTCTATTTTGATATAATATCCTTTGAATTTTTCTGAGATTTTTTCACAAACTTCTCAGTTAAATATAAGACAATATATGATTTTCACTGAAAAATGCAAAACACAGAGGATAATATGATAATAAATGGTGATAAGTCACTTAAGAAAGGTAATATAGAGAGAAAAATTCAAGTAGCAGTTTGATAAATTACAGTGGATTTGTTAAATGATAAAATGAACACAAATAAATAAAAAAAACGTACAAAATAGTAGATAATGTGAAAATTTTAAGCAAAAAACAGACTAATATGGAGTAAAAAAGTATAAAATAAGCAACAAAATGAACTAAAACAGCCAATTTGATCAATAAAATAAATAATTCAGTTAATAATATACAGTATTTTCCTGAAAAAAGTCAGTGTTTCTTCAGTTTTCTCGTTTGATATAATAACCTTTGAATTTTTCTCTGAAATTTTTTGATGAACTTCGCAATTAAATATTGGACAATCCATGATTTTCACTGAAAAATGCAAAATGCAGAGGATAATATGACAATAAATGGTGATAAATCACTTAAGAAAGGTAATATAGAGAGAAAAATTCAAGTAGCAGTTCAATAAATGACAGTGGATGGACACACTTGTATATGTTAAATGATAAAATGAACACAAATGAATAAAAAAAATGTACAAAATAGTAGATAATGTCAAAAATATAAGCAAAAAATTAATTGATGTGAAGTAAAAAGTATACAATAAGGAACAAAATGAATTAAAACAGCCAATTTGATCAATAAAATAAATAATTCAGTTAATAATATACAGTATTTTCCTGAAAAAATTCAGTGTTTCTTCAGTTTTCTCTTGTTTGATATAATAACCTTTGAATTTATGCTGTGATTTTTTCACAGACTTCTCAATTAAATATTGGACAATACATGATTTACAGTGAAAAATGCAAAAAATACAGAGAATAATATGATAATAAATGGTGATAAGTCACCTAAGAAAGGCAATATAGAGAGAGAAATTCAAGTAGCAGTTTGATAAATGACAGTGGATGGACACACTTGTTTATGTTAAATGATAAATAAAATGAACATGAATAAAAAAAAATGTGCAAAATAGTAGATAATGTGAAAAATATAAGCAAAAAAATGAACTAATATGAAGTAAAAAAGTATACAGTAAGCAACAAATTGAACTAAAACAGCCAATTTGATCAATAAAATAAATAATTCAGTTAATAATATACAGTATTTTCCTGAAAAAAGTCAGTGTTTCTTCAGTTTTCTCGTTTGATATAATAACCTTTGAATTTTTCTCTGAAATTTTTTGATGAACTTCGCAATTAAATATTGGACAATCCATGATTTTCACTGAAAAATGCAAAATACAGAGGATAATATGACAATAAATGGTGATAAATCACTTAAGAAACGTTATATAGAGAGAAAAATTCAAGTAGCAGTTCAATAAATGACAGTGGATGGACACACTTGTTTATGTTAAATGATAAAATGAACACAAATGAATAAAAAAAATGTACAAAATAGTAGATAATGTGAAAAATATAAGCAAAAAATTAATTGATGTGAAGTAAAAAGTATACAATAAGGAACAAAATGAATTAAAACAGCCAATTTGATCAATAAAATAAATAATTCAGTTAATAATATACAGTATTTTCCTGAAAAAATTCAGTGTTTCTTCAGTTTTCTCTTGTTTGATATAATAACCTTTGAATTTATGCTGTGATTTTTTCACAGACTTCTCAATTAAATATTGGACAATACATGATTTACAGTGAAAAATGCAAAATACAGAGAATAATATGATAATAAATGGTGATAAGTCACCTAAGAAAGGCAATATAGAGAGAGAAATTCAAGTAGCAGTTTGATAAATGACAGTGGATGGACACACTTGTTTATGTTAAATGATAAATAAAATGAACATGAATAAAAAAAATGTGCAAAATAGTAGATAATGTGAAAAATATAAGCAAAAAAATGAACTAATATGAAGTAAAAAAGTATACAGTAAGCAACAAATTGAACTAAAACAGCCAATTTGATCAATAAAATAAATAATTCAGTTAGTGATATACAGTATTTTCCTGAAAAAAGTCAGTGTTTCTTCAGTTTTCTCGTTTGATATAATAACCTTTGAATTTTTCTCTGAAATTTTTTGATGAACTTCGCAATTAAATATTGGACAATCCATGATTTTCACTGAAAAATGCAAAATACAGAGGATAATATGACAATAAATGGTGATAAATCACTTAAGAAACGTAATATAGAGAGAAAAATTCAAGTAGCAGTTCAATAAATGACAGTGGATGGACACACTTGTTTATGTTAAATGATAAAATGAACACAAATGAATAAAAAAAATGTACAAAATAGTAGATAATGTGAAAAATATAAGCAAAAAATTAATTGATGTGAAGTAAAAAGTATACAATAAGGAACAAAATGAATTAAAACAGCCAATTTGATCAATAAAATAAATAATTCAGTTAATAATATACAGTATTTTCCTGAAAAAATTCAGTGTTTCTTCAGTTTTCTCTTGTTTGATATAATAACCTTTGAATTTATGCTGTGATTTTTTCACAGACTTCTCAATTAAATATTGGACAATACATGATTTACAGTGAAAAATGCAAAATACAGAGAATAATATGATAATAAATGGTGATAAGTCACCTAAGAAAGGCAATATAGAGAGAGAAATTCAAGTAGCAGTTTGATAAATGACAGTGGATGGACACACTTGTTTATGTTAAATGATAAATAAAATGAACATGAATAAAAAAAATGTGCAAAATAGTAGATAATGTGAAAAATATAAGCAAAAAAATGAACTAATATGAAGTAAAAAAGTATACAGTAAGCAACAAATTGAACTAAAACAGCCAATTTGATCAATAAAATAAATAATTCAGTTAGTGATATACAGTATTTTCCTGAAAAAAGTCAGTGTTTCTTCAGTTTTCTCGTTTGATATAATAACCTTTGAATTTTTCTCTGAAATTTTTTGATGAACTTCGCAATTAAATATTGGACAATCCATGATTTTCACTGAAAAATGCAAAATACAGAGGATAATATGACAATAAATGGTGATAAATCACTTAAGAAACGTAATATAGAGAGAAAAATTCAAGTAGCAGTTCAATAAATGACAGTGGATGGACACACTTGTTTATGTTAAATGATAAAATGAACACAAATGAATAAAAAAAATGTACAAAATAGTAGATAATGTGAAAAATATAAGCAAAAAATTAATTGATGTGAAGTAAAAAGTATACAATAAGGAACAAAATGAATTAAAACAGCCAATTTGATCAATAAAATAAATAATTCAGTTAATAATATACAGTATTTTCCTGAAAAAATTCAGTGTTTCTTCAGTTTTCTCTTGTTTGATATAATAACCTTTGAATTTATGCTGTGATTTTTTCACAGACTTCTCAATTAAATATTGGACAATACATGATTTACAGTGAAAAATGCAAAAATACAGAGAATAATATGATAATAAATGATGATAAATCACTTAGGAACGGTTAAATAGAGAGACAAATTCATTTGAGAATTGATACAAAAGTAGAATTGTGTCTTTTTGGGTTAATACCAGTGTTGTATTTGTGTCACTTTCTAACACTGGCAGTTATTTACCTGTTTCCAGTTCATGCATTTGTGTTTATTATGGGCTGAGTGTTTCAGTGCTGAACAGCAGTGGAGTCATACTGACTCTAACACCCCCGGGGAGTGTGGAGGTGTAAGTAACACAGCAGGATGTTTCCAAGCATTTGATTAACTACTGTTTTGATAGCTTTATCGGCTTTCATTTTTATATTTAGGGCTTGTTTATACACCTAAAATACAATAAATAATCCAAAAGAAAGCAGGTGATATTAACCCATAAAGACCCAAACATCCACCATCGACCAAAACTGTTTAATACCTGTTGATCCATTAATCCTATCAATACATGTAAATAACTGGTGTAAAATATAGTTTGTCATATTTTCATAGTCATCAGACATGACCCATTTGGATGTTCAGGTGCTCCGTAGTTACCGTGGAAACATCATCTTCTACAACAATGATTCACCATGGATTTTGATGAATGACAGTGAATGGAGACACTTGGTTTGTGTTCAGTTATTGATATATTTGCTGAAAAATTCACTTTTTTTTTTTTTTTTTTCCAGTTTTGTTTGTTTCTGATATAATAACCCTCAATTTTTATCTGAATTTTTATGAACATCTACAGGATCAGTGAATTAAATACAGGAAAATACCAGATTTTCACTGAAAAATGCATAATACAGATGAAATATGATAATAAATAGTGATAAATCACTTAAGAAAGGTAATACCGAGAAAAATTCAAGTAGCAGTTTGATAAATGACAGTGGATGGACACACTTGTTTATGGTAACTGATAAAATGAAGACAAATGAATAAAAAAAATTTACAAAATAATAGATAATGTAAAAATTATACGCAAAAACCAGACTAATATTAAGTTTAAAAAAATTATAAAATAAGCAACAAAATGAACTAAAACAGCCAATTTGATCAATAAAATGAATAATTCATTTAATAATATACAGTATAGTTTTCTCTGTTTTGATATAATAACCTTTGATTTTACTGTGAGTTTTCATGAATATCTAAATTAAAATACATGATTTACGGTGGAAATTGCAAAATACAGACTGTAATATAATAATAAATGGTGATAAATCACTTAGGAAAGGTTAAATAGAGACAAAAATTCATTTGGGAACGGCCAGAAAAGAAGCACTGAGTTTTTATTGGTTAAAAAGGCATTTAAATAAGATGCATTTTAATACATTTTTTAGTTTAATTTTGCATTTTCGTGTGAAATCCAAAGCTTTTTTGACTCGATTGCCACTCTCTCTTACTGTCATTGTTCTGTGCATAAAAACATAACTGTCTCCTCCTTATGAGACGACTTAAACCAGACTCTAGTGTCATTTAACTTAACCTAAAAATGCCTCGTCATCTAATTAGTGAATGGATCAATGAGATTCCCACTGTCCCGTCTTGCACCACTGCCTGAGCCGTTCTCTTTTTCTGATACGATAATCCTCAACTTTAATCTGAGTTTTAATGAACATCTACATGATCAATTAATTAAATATAGGAGAATACCTGATTTTTGCGGAAAAATGCCAAATAAAGAAGATACTATTCCAATAAATGGTGATAAATCACTTAAGAAATGTTAACGATAGATGCCTTTGTTCACTGGTGGATGTTTGGGTTTGTATGGGTTAATCAGACCTTCCTAATGATTTATGTGGTTAATTTGCACTAACCCTTTAAAACCATTTGTATCATATTTGCTACACCAGGTTCTGAGACCTTTATCTTATCAACAAGATCAATGCTTTCCTTAAAAACCTGTTGTATATGACCTGTTAGTGTTTTTCATCCCCTGGTGGATTATCATTCCACTAGAACCAGTGGAAAGGCTTTTTTTTTTTTTTTCCCTTTTCAATATGGCCGCTAACGTTAAATCATCTGACATACATTTTATAGGGAAAGTCTTAGGAAGAAGTCATTAAGAAGAACATCGATATTGTTATTCAGTTGCAAATTGAAAAATATTGAAATGATGGTGCAATTCAAGGGAAATAAAAACACCATAAAACGTTTCATGTAAAAAAAAAAACAAAACAAAAAAAACTACCTGACATGTTCTATATTTTCAAAATGTTACCAGTAAAATTTATTTTTGTACCTAAAGTTTACATTGTTGTGAGCAAAAAGTTGCCAAAAATGCCCAGTGTATCAAATATGATACAAAAAATAAATCATAAATAAAATAATATTGCAATTTTTTTGGTTTGGAAAATTTTAAAAGGGCTAATAAGCATTTCACTTCCAAAAAATGTGAGTTTTGTGGCTAGTTTTTAATGTGTCAGGTTTTACATTGCTAATTAATCACAAAGCAAGTCATTTTTTTTTTAATTGACTGACAGCTTTAATCAGAATACCTGTGTGAAAATATCCTTACATATTTTGTAAGAAGAACATCTGTATTGTTATTAAGTTGCAAACTGAAAAATATTAAAATTATGGTGCAATTCAAGGAAAATGAAAATGCTGTAAAACGTTTCATGTAAAAAAAAAAAAAAAAAAAAAAAAAACCTGAAATGGTCTATATTTTCAAAATATAACCGGTAAAATGTATTTTTGTACCTAAAGTTAGCATTGTTGTGAGCAAAAAGTTGCCAAAAATGCCCAATGTATCAAATATGATACAAAAAATATTTCATAAATAAAATAATATGGCAATTTTTTTGGTTTGGAAAATGTTAAAAGGGCTAATGAGCATTTCAGTTCCAAAAAATGTGAATTTTGTGGCTAGTTTTTAATGGATCAGGTTTTACATTGTTAATTAATCACAAACCAAGTCATTTTTTTTAATTGACTGACAGCTTTAATCAGAATACCTGTGTGAAAATATCCTTACATATTTTGTAGGAAAATCATTAAGAAGAACATCTATATTGTTATTAAGTTGCAAATTGAAAAATATTAAAATTGTGGTGCAATTCAAGGGAAATAAAAATGCTGTAAAACGTTTCATATATATATATATATATATATATATATATATATATATATATATATATATATATATATATATATATATATATAAATACCTGAAATGCTCTATATTTTCAAAATATTACTGGTAAAATGTATTTTTGTATGTAAAGTTAACATTGTTGTGAGCAAAAAGTTGGCAAAAATGCCCAGTGTATCAAATGTGATACAAAAAATATATCATAAATAAAATAATGTGGCAAAAAAAAAAAAAAAAAAATGTTTGTAAAATCTTAAAAGGGCTAATAAACATTTCAATTCCAAAAAATGTGACTTTTGTGGCTAGTTTTTAATGGATCAGGTTTTACATTGTTAATTAATCACAAACCAAGTTTTTTGGGTTTTTTTGTACATTTTTTTTCAATTGACTGACAGCTCTCATCAGAATACTTGTGTGAAAATATCCTTACATATTTTGTAGGAAAATCATTAATAACAACATCTATATTGTTATTAAGTTGCAAATTGAAAATATTAAAATTATGGTGCAATTCAAGGGAAATTCAAACGCTGTAAAACATTTCATTAAAAAAAAAAAAAAACTACCTGAAATGTTCTATATTTTCAAAATATTACCGGTAAAATATATTTTTGTACCTAAAGTTAACATTGTTGTAAGCAAAAAGTTGCCAAAAATGCCCAATGTATCAAATATGATACGAAAAATATGTCAAAAATAAAATAATATGGCAAATTTTTTGGTTTGGAAAATGTTAAAAGGGCTAATAAGCATTTCAGTTCCAAAAAATGTGAATTTTGTGGATAGTTTTTAATGGATCAGGTTTTAATTAATCACAAACCAAGTCATTTTTTTTAACCTTTTTTTTTAAAAATTGACTGACAGCTCTCATCAGAATACTTGTGTGAAAATATCCTTACATATTTTGTAGGAAAATCATTAATAACAACATCTATATTGTTATTAAGTTGCAAATTGAAAATATTAAAATTATGGTGCAATTCAAGGGAAATTCAAACGCTGTAAAACATTTCATTAAAAAAAAAAAAAACTACCTGAAATGTTCTATATTTTCAAAATATTACCGGTAAAATATATTTTTGTACCTAAAGTTAACATTGTTGTAAGCAAAAAGTTGCCAAAAATGCCCAATGTATCAAATATGATACGAAAAATATGTCAAAAATAAAATAATATGGCAAATTTTTTGGTTTGGAAAATGTTAAAAGGGCTAATAAGCATTTCAGTTCCAAAAAATGTGAATTTTGTGGATAGTTTTTAATGGATCAGGTTTTAATTAATCACAAACCAAGTCATTTTTTTTAACCTTTTTTTTTAAAAATTGACTGACAGCTCTCATCAGAATACTTGTGTGAAAATATCCTTACATATTTTGTAGGAAAATCATTAATAACAACATCTATATTGTTATTAAGTTGCAAATTGAAAATATTAAAATTATGGTGCAATTCAAGGGAAATTCAAACGCTGTAAAACATTTCATTTAAAAAAAAAAAAACTACCTGAAATGTTCTATATTTTCAAAATATTACCGGTAAAATATATTTTTGTACCTAAAGTTAACATTGTTGTAAGCAAAAAGTTGCCAAAAATGCCCAATGTATCAAATATGATACGAAAAATATGTCAAAAATAAAATAATATGGCAAATTTTTTGGTTTGGAAAATGTTAAAAGGGCTAATAAGCATTTCAGTTCCAAAAAATGTGAATTTTGTGGATAGTTTTTAATGGATCAGGTTTTAATTAATCACAAACCAAGTCATTTTTTTAACCTTTTTTTTTTTTAAATTGACTGACAGCTCTAATCAGAATACTTGTGTGAAAATATCCTCACACTGATAAAAGAACAGATCTCCATTTCCTGCTCTGGTTTCACCCCTCAGCGTTCGCCGCCTCCACGACATATTTCCCTTTAGACCGACGATAATCGATGCTGAAACATTTTCGCCCCGTCTGCGGTGGATGTTATTTCATTCTTCAGTTTGTTCTGGTCTTCTTTACCCAACGTTAAGACATGAGCTGTACTCCGTCACGCCTCTGAAATGAAGCGACCTGTGCACACTACTCCACCTGTTTACCCACCTTTCATGTACAAACAGAACCATATCAAGGGATGACCACAGCCTGTTATTGCACTCCACAATCTGACCGCACTTATGAGAAACTAGTTCCCTTCAACCTTTTGTCACCTCATCTCTCAATACCATCCCGGAGTCCTGTGTGGACGTGTAATAGCTGTTATCGAAAGGGCCAGGAGGTGATGCGATTGGTGTTTTGGAGCGTTTTCAGTGCGAAGAAGACAGAGTAATCCGGAGGCTGCATAGCTGTGTTTATGGAACACTACAGGGTCACCTTTAGCTGCTATTTTTCCAGTTCTTTTTTTTTTTTTTTTTTAAAGCGTGTGGTCAAATATTTTCTCCAGCCGAACTACTTTTGCCCTTGTTTAAACCTTTAACAACTTTACAGCATTGAAATTACTGCAACTCCTGAACCATTTGCGCTATCCGCAAGATTCAAACAGCATCGGAAAGCTGAGATCCTGAGCTTTCCGACACTATGTAACACTTTACGGCAGCATTGTGGGAAAGTAGAAAGGAACTGTTTCAGAGACTGTTATTGCTTGTTTGTTACCTCCGCCAAGGAGGTTATGTTTTTGCCAGGGTTTGTTTGTCTGTTTGTTTGTTTGTCTGTCCGTTAGTGTGCAACATAACTCAAAAAGTTATGGACAGATTTTGATGAAATTTTCACGGTTTGTTGGAAATGGGATAAGGAAGAAATGATTAACTTTTGGGGGTGATCCGGAAGAAATCCTGGATTCTGGATCACTTTGAAATTTTCGTTAACATTGTGGTAAATGGGGCCAAAATTTTCGTTTCCCAATATCTCGCTTAATTATTGATCAAAACTCATGAAATTTAACTCAGGAATTGACAATGGGGTCCTCTATCACATTTCAAAGGCTGATCCAGATCTGATCTAGAAGGCGGATTTTATCTCAATTTATATAAAAAATGGGGGTGCCCTTACTTTTTGGCCTACTGTGCCTTTAATTTGGATAAAAATTTCAGGAAATGTTGATACTGGCACAAGGAAGAAATGATTAAATTTTGGTGGTGATTGGGGGTGGGGGGGCCCACGGGGGGGCCCACTGATCAGCCTTGGCGGAGGTCTGCGCTTTCCGAGTGCTTCTAGTTAAAGATGTGTTAGCTTACCGGCCGACAGGCTGTAAAGAGTAACTTTTCAGTGAAGTATATGAACTTATTTTTAGACAATAAATCTTGAAAATCTTATTTCAGTTCAAACAAAAAAATCTACCAATGGAACAAGTGAAAATTATCTTGGTAAGATAACATTTTCAAGATCTTTTGTCTAAAAAGTTCTTTTATCTCACTGAAAAGTTACTCTTTAGGTGATTATGTCTTATTTTAAATGTGATGAGATATTTTGACTAGAAATGAGAAAAATACACTTGGTAAGATTTTGATTTTTCGCAGTGCACAGCCAGAAACAACAGCTAGCGTTAAACAAAAGCAAACAACTTTAACGCAAGCGTTTCGTAAGATATGCAGAAGATATGCAAATTAGTCCCAAAGATCAATGTAAGAAATCATGATAAAATCAAGACTGTGATTTTATTCTTAAAAAAATCATGATATTTGATTTTTGCCAAATGGCCCACCCCTAGGCTGCCTGTTATAATGGTAGTGTCAAAAAGGTTTTAAACTCACATCACCTGAAAATGCGATGTCTCATATTTTGGAGGAGTACACAGGAAAGTGGATTTGTAACTCCCCAGCCTGTAGGTTCTACTTTTCCAGTGGAGAGGGGATGAAATTATTGTTAAGATATAATATTCTCTGTTATGGTAACCCCCACCCCCTCACTCTAGGTCTGTGTTTCAATAAATGTTACTACAGATATAAGAGATCAATAATCCCCTCTAGGCTTTAAAAGCTTCAATGCTTTTACATCAAATGATACAATTTGTTGTGGGCTTTCAAAACTGAAAGAATGCCAAAAAAAAAATATGAAAGAGTCTGCTTTGGTTTGGGGAAGAAAAGCATGCATGAGTGTAATGCATGTTGTCATTGGAGATACAAAGATTAAACTAAACCGATCAATTTCTCATGCGGGCTTAAAAACATCCATGAGCTCAGGCAGCGTTTAGATCCTTTCCATGACTGAATGTGACCGATGGAATGTGTGTTTTCGGTCAGATCTGCCTTCTCATCCCCTACTTCTGTTGTTCTGCTTTGCTTTGTGTGGTTGTTTCAGGTCTTTCCATTGGATAATTACTGCAGTGACTCATATGTTTCAGCTCTTTAACCTTAACTGATACAATGACTTCCATCTCATTTCTTAAACAACTATTGGTTTAACCCATAAAGACTTTTGTGTCAGTTCCCAAATGATTTTTCTCTCTCTAGTTAACCTTTCTTAAGTGATTTATCACCATTTCTTCTATTATTATCCTTGATATTTTGAATTTTTTTTTTTTTACTGTAAATCATGTATTTTCCTATATTTTATTTAAATGTTCATGAAAACTCAGAGTTAATTCAAAGGTTATTTTAACAAAACAGAGAAAACTGAGGAAAAAGTCACTTTTTCAGCAAAGATATCATTAATTGAACACAAACCAAGTGTCTCCATCCACTGTCATTGATCCAACTCCACGGGTTTTACTGGTGAATCAATGTTGTAGAAGATGACAGTGTTTCCACGGTAACTGTGGAGGCTTTTAATGGATCAACAGGTATTAACCCATAAAGACCCAGTGCTACTTTTGTGGCAGTTCCCAAATTATTTTGTCTGTTTCTATCTTTCTTAACTGATTTATCACCAGAGGTGGGTAGTAACGCATTACATTTACTCCGTTACATTTACTTAAGTAACTTTTTACATAAATTGTACTTTTAAGAGTACTTTTAATATGATATACTTTTTACTTTTACTCGAGTATATTTATGAAGAAGAAATGCTACTTCTACTCCATTACAATGGTGTACATTCTACTTGTTACTTTTATTTTTGGTCATTTGTTAATGCACAAACCATTTGTTTTGTTTTGTTAAAAAGATTTCCGCCAAAAACTCACATGACTCACATGAGTTAAAGAAATTCAACAGAAGGGGAAGATATGTTAAGATAAAGATATCTAGGCAAACTTGTAAAAGTAAATAGAAAAACATGCACAGTATCTGCCTCCATAAGAACAGACTAAAAATATTAAAGTGATGGAACCAACAATGATTATTGTGAGGTATATTTGTAACTGGCTGTAATGTTCCCATGTATATTCTATATATTTTACTTTAACATTTCATTGATTAATTGTTGAATTTAAAAGAACAATAAATATGATGTTACTCAGGAAGTACTCAGTACTTAAGTAATTTTTTCATTAAGTACTTTTTTACTTTTACTAGAGTAATTATTTGGATGACTACTTTTTGCTTGTGCTTGAGTAATATGTATCTAAGGTAACAGTACTTTTACTTGAGTCTAATTTTTGGCTACTCTACCCATGTCTGTTTATCACACATTTGTTTTGATAATATTATCCTCTGTATTATGCATTTTTTGGTATAAATCATGTGTTTTCCTATATTGAATTCACAGATCATGTAGATGTTCATTAAAACTCAGAGTAAATTCAAAGTTAATTCAATCAAAACAGAGAAAAATTAGCAAAAAATGACTTTTTCAGTTTAATATATAATTAACCGAATATAAACCCAGTGTCTCCATCCACTGTCATTGATCCAACTCCATAGCTCTTTAGATGCAAATGAGACACTTCAGGCCCCGCCCCCTCCAGGTTGTAGACTGTGCTGCTCTGTCCCGTTCAACCAACAACTGAATATTTTAGGCATTTGGCTTAAAGTTTGGACATCTTTTCAGTATGGACTACAACCGCTGCTGCTGACAAAAAAATTATGTCGTAATAAATGAGAAATGTTCGTCGGAAGTCTCGACCTTTTATGTGCAAATGTCGTTACGTAACTCGTTATAGATGTAACAAATTAAGCAGGAATTAAAACAGGTTGAAGAAATCCACTCAGTTTTTGCCAAAATGAATATAAAGATAGCTTTGCAGCACCTGGAGGGTTCAAATTCAAACTTTACGAACTGTTAGGGTCCAAATACAAAAATAAATGAACCAAAGACTAATAAAAGTGGGTTTAGCAAAATATGACCCCTTTAACTTGTGACTTACATGACAGTGATAGATTGAGGTTAACACAGAAGACAAGTTTAATGATCAACCAAACCGACCAGCAGGTGGTGATGATAAATATGGAAATATTCCCTTTAGCATTAAATTAAGTAGAATTTAACCAAAACCAATAAGTGGATTCAGTCAATAAACACACTGAGGTTTGTGTCCTCAATGTAGGTAAAACTATGTCTGATGGAGTTGTTGTCATACCTGAGTTTTTCCACGATATGAATACAAACATTTGAGTCTTCCTTTATGCTGTGAAATGTCTGGTGCTAACCCTGTGAAGCCTGAACCATTGAATCATTGACAGAAAAGTCCAGTTTTTTGAAACTGGAGCCTTTATTGGTCCTTCTAAACAACCAAAAAAATGTTTTTGTCAAATATCAATTTCCATGTATGATTTTCAATTTTGTATCATATTTGATACATCGGGTCTCATTGCTCAAATACTATTATTTTTGAACAAACAAAAACATAATATAACACAAAAACGTCTAACAAATTGGTAATTCCTTTTCAAAATTGTCAAAGTTCTGCCTCTTTCCTCATTAATAACAGTCTTGTAGTGTCACTGGAAAGGCCTCTGGTGAACGAATTCCTCCCCCCTGGTGGATTATCTGTGTATTGCATGTATCTAATTGTATACATCAGGTTTTTCAAGAAAAAAAAAATCACATTGATCATGTAGAGGGCTTCAAAACTCATGTACCAAATATGAAACGTTTGGGGTTATAGGGTTAATAGAACAGACAATATCATCACTGATTACAGTTATTTGTAAGACAATTAATCTTCTACTTATATATGTGTGTGTGTTGTAGCAGTGTCGACATTAGATGGTCGTAGCTTATCTTGGAAACATAATTGCAGATGGACGGAAAAGCTTTCTTTCCTTAGTAATGCCTTTAATTATGCATAACAACAGTACTGTACAAAAAAAGAAAAAATGAATGCCAATCTATTATTCATCTGTCTAACAAATTACATTTGATGCTTAAATCAAACATGCCAGTCATTATAAAGACGTCTATATGCTGTTCATTAGAAGCGAGTGATTTGACCTTTTATTCTCTGTATAGTGTCATTAATGTTCCTGCTGCACAGGGGTTCTTTTTCATTTAAGAGGAAGAACAGCAGCCTTGATTTTTTTTTTTTTTTTTTTTTTAAGCAACAGCAGACAACTGGGAGAATGAAAGAAAAAACATACATGCACCTGACCATACAGGGTGGGGAAGAAAAATTTACAATATTTTGAGGCAGGGATTGAAAGACAGTGTATGACCAGTTAGTTTATTGAAAGTCATGAGAATTTATTTGCCACAAGAAAATGTACATAATAGAAAATGTTTTTATTCTATGTGTCCTCCTTCTTTCTCAATAACTGCCTTCACACGCTTCCTGAAACTTGCGCAAGTGTTCCTCAAATATTCGGGTGACAACTTCTCCCATTCTTCTTTAATAGTATCTTTAAGAAAGTCGACATTGCTGTGTGATGTTCTATTGGTAGCATGTTCTAAAACGCCCCAAATAGCAGAATCCAGAGGGTTTAGATCTGGGCTAGAAGGCGGCCATAAACATGATTACCAAAAATTGCTAAAGTTGGATTTGTTGCTGTTGTCAACAAGTGTTTTGGTGTTCTTGTGTAAGATTTTAACTTCAAATCCTATTTTACTGCATTTCTAACGGTCTTGTTGTCTACCTCAAGTTCAATTGCCATTTTTCTCATGGACTTGGTTGGATACTTTAGGATTTTGGATTTGAGAGCTTTAATAAAAGCTTTGGTATGTTTTTTGTTGCTTCCTCCACTTCCAGACTTTCTGGTAATAGTTTTTCTCATAGTCATTCTCTTCTTTCCATTATAAACAGTCTTTATGGACACTCCAACTATTTTTGAAATCTCCTTTGGTGTGACGAGTGCATTCAGCAAATCACACACTCTTTGACGTTTGCTTTCCTGATTACTCATATGGGCAAAAGTTTCTGAAAAGGTATGGATAATAGTGTTAGGTATGATTATGACATCAATATATGTTTGGTTTCAAAACAATTGACGTAGTGCATGCTGAGAAAAAACAACTAAATGTTCATTGTAAATTTTGCTTCCCCACCCTGTACTGTCCATATTGTGTGAGTGACCTTGCTATACATATATATATATATATATATATATATATATATATATATATATATATATATATATACATATATATATATATATATATATATATATATATATATATATATATATATATATATATATATATATCCCCTGTGTAATTATGTGTCGGTGTATAGTTGGACGTCAGCAGCCCAGACGTCACTGCACCATCTTTGAAATCCCACTTTTGATGTGTTAATATAATCGTGATGTGCTTAAAGGCTTTGGCGCATATTGTCTTTAATTGAAGATGATATTTCTGGGATTTCCTGGATGGTTGAGTGTGAGCGTGGTGGCACGGCGATGCCTGTTCTGTGAATGTGAGGATAAGGAAGTGGAGGGCTTATTGTGTGAGCATTGAAATTGGCTCTTTTCTGAGTCGGGATTTCATTAAAGTGAGAGAATGGGGCTGTCAAACAGTTTTGGCAAGGTGACTGATGTCTCCCCCACTACCTCAAAGGCAAAGAAAAGGAATTTATAACTTTCCTCAAACCTGTGTTCAAAGCTCAGCAAAAAATGCATCTTGCATTTTAAAACGCCGCTGTCTGAAAGTGATAATAAATTAAAGGGCTGTTTTTTTTTTTCCGAGAGGTTATTCAGCTTA
Source organism: Sphaeramia orbicularis (assembly GCF_902148855.1). NCBI lineage: Eukaryota > Metazoa > Chordata > Actinopteri > Kurtiformes > Apogonidae > Sphaeramia > Sphaeramia orbicularis. The sequence continues at coordinate 43,379,982 of NC_043972.1, read as the reverse complement.
TCTGTCCGTGCGGCGTCTGCAGGCCTAGTTATTAAATTAGAATTTAGGAGGTATGTTGGTTTTGTGTGTGTTTCCTAATGGATGAGAGAGTTCTGCTGTTTTCGTACGTTTTATCATTTATGATTTGCACAAGGACGTCGCCGGGTTTTGTTTTGATTTTCTTTTTTCTTTTCTCTGCTCAGAAATCAAGCATCAAGCAATTTTGGGGACGAAAATGATGAAACGCAACAGTACATTATCTCATTAATTTGATCTCAAAAGGCTGCGGCATAATAATAGAATTAAGCAACAAGAGAGTGTTTATATACAGCGGAAATGCAGTAAATTAATTGGTTTTCTTCCATTCAAATTCCATTTTGCAGGGAAAACGTGCAAACCTAATTCCTTACCAACAGTATTTAGCGGCTGAATTACTTTTTAACTGTCTATAAGTCACAGCTGTAAGTGTTGAGGTGGTCTTTTAGTTAAAAGGGTTGCCTGTGTTTGAAGGTTCGAGACAGAAAAATGAAGTGTTTTTCAGTTTGCTCGTCAGTTGTTAACTCGACGTAGGGAATTTTCTCGCTCGTGGCTCATTATAAATCCACCGCAGCAAACGTTTTCACTTCTACTTCTGTCTTTGAACTGTGTGCGCTGTGCTGCTGGTTACCACTGTGTAAATCTGGATAAAAAATTTGTACTTTGGAACAATAAAAGAATTTCCAGTATTTTCTTTTTTTATATATATATGCTGCACTTTTGATTCTGTAGACCCACAGAGGAGGTGTTTTTTTTTTTTTTTTTTTTTTTGCTGCAGCAGCACTGGTTTAAAACAACAGCACCAAGACAGTGTAAGACATTTAAAGTTCAGTGCACATCATACAGGTACATGTATAAAGGTCAGGAGGAAAAGCTGTAGCAGGAATAAGGTTGAGATGAATTACAGAAAAACACAAAGTTCAGCAGAAATAAACTGATTTTTATGCATTTGGTTCAGAACATTATAGGTGTAGTATGTAAAAATGCCCACTTAAAATAAAATAAACTACATTATATATTTGTTGTTGACTTATGGCCTTTCATTATATCAAATGTTTCCAACAATATTCATATTCAGAGAACCATATAAGATTTTTTACCCCCCAAAGAGGAGGCAAGGGGTATTTGGTTGAATTCATACCAAATTGGGTTCATAGATTGCCAGTGACCCAGAATAGATTTGATCACGTTTTGGGAACAGTAGGTCAAAGTTTAAAATTTTCATGATTTTTTTTTTTTTCCCATTTACTTATAATGGGCGAAATTTCACATGTCTATGGCAGCAAAAATATTGGTTGAATTCAAACCAAATTGGGTTTATAGATTGTAAGTGACCTAGAATAGACTTGATTACATTTCGGGAACAATAGGTCAAAGTTTAAATTTTCATGATTTTTTTTTATTTTTTCCATTTACTTATAATGGGTGAAACTTCAAATGTCTGTAGCAGCAAAACTGTTGGTCGGATTCACACCAAATTGGGCTTATAGTTTGCCAGTGACCCAAAATAAATGTCATTACATTTTGGGAAAAGTACGTCAAAGTTTAAATTTTTTGGGTTTTTTTTTTTTTTTTTTTTTTTTCCCATTTACTTATAATGGGCGAAATTTCACATGTCTGTAGCAGCAAAATTGTTGGTTGGATTCACACCAAATTGGGTTCATAGATTGCCAGTGACCCAGACTAGATTTGATTACGTTTTGGGAACAGTAGGTCAAAGTTTAAAATTTTCATGATTTTTTATTTTTTTTTATTTTTTTCCATTTACTTATAATGGGTGAAACTTCAAATGTCTGTAGCAGCAAAACCGTTGGTTGGATTCACACCAAATTGGGTTTATAGGTTGCCAGTGACCCAAAATAAATGTCATTACATTTTGGGAAAAGTAGGTCAAAGTTTAAATTTTTTATGATGTTTTATTTTTTTATTTAGTTATTTTTTTCCCATTTACTTATACTGAGCGAAATTTCACATGTCTGTGGCAGCAAAACTATTGGTTGAATTCAAACCAAATTGGGTTTATAGATTGTAAGTGACCTAGAATAGATTTGATTACATTTCGGGAACAGTAGGTCAAAGTTTAAATTTTCATGATTTTTTTTTTTATTTTTTCCATTTACTTATAATGGGCGAAATTTCACATGTCTGTAGCAGCAAAATTGTTGGTTGGATTCACACCAAATTGGGTTCATAGATTGCCAGTGACCCAAAATAATGTCATTACATTTTGGGAAAAGTAGGTCAAAGTTTAAATTTTGTATGATTTTTTTTTTTTTTTTCCCATTTACTTATAATGGGTGAAATTTCGCATGTCTGTAGCAGCAAAACTATTGGTTGAATTCATACCAAACTGGGTTTATAGATTGCCAGTGACCTAGAATAGATTTGATTACATTTCGGGAACAGTAGGTCAAAGTTTAAATTTTTCATGATTTTTTATTTTTTTCCATTTACTTATAATGGGTGAAACTTCAAATGTCTGTAGCAGCAAAACTGTTGGTTGGATTCATACCAGAATGCGTTTATAAATTGCCAGTGACCCAAAATAAATATCATTACATTTTGGGAAAAGTAGGTCAAAGTTTAATTTTTTATTTATTTATTTATTTATTTATTTATTTATTTATTTATTTATTTATTTATTTTTATAGGGCAATATATGGAATTATTTTTATTAAGATAAATTTTCTATCATAAAGATGGTGAAAAATATCCAAATCACAAAACTGAGTACATTCCTTCAGAGATGTTTATAGTTTTTTTGCTTTTTTCTCCAATTATTTTAATTGAAGAAAAATAGAACACTTCCAATCACAGAATTACAATTTACCTTCCCCTTTTTAGATGTTTATTGTTTAACAAAAATTCAATTCACTTGTTGTAATGTGACCCAGTGTCACTTTTGTAGCAGCTCCCAAATGGATCTTTCTTATTTTAACCTTTCTTAAGTGCTTTACTGTCATTTATTGTAATATTATCCTCTGTATTCTGCCTTTTGAAGTGAAAAATCACCTATTTTGCTATATTTAATTCACTGATCATGTAGCTGTTCATAAAAGTTCATATTGAAGTTGAGAGTTATTACATCAGAAAATGAGAAAACTGAAGAAAAAGTGATTTTTTTCCCGGCAAAATATATAATTAATTGAACTTTAACCAAGTGTCTCCATCCACTGTCATTGATCCAACTCCATGGGTTTTATGGGTGAATCAATGTTGTAGACGATGACGGTGTTTCCACGGTAACGATAGAGCCTCTGAACATCCAAATGACCATGAAAAAGTTGCATTTTACACCAATTATTTACATATATGGAAAAGATTAGAGAATCAGCAGGTATTAAACAGTTTAGATCAGTAGATGGTTTTAGTCGTCAGATCTGTTTGGGTTTTTATGGGTTAATTTCCTCCACTTATATATTGCTTTTTTTTTTTTTTTTTTTTGCTAAAGAATCATAATCATAACAAACAGCAAGAATTAATCAAATCTAATGTACCATAAACATAACAATTATTATTCTGTCATTGCTATAAAGCCATATATCTGTATATTTAATATTTAATTGCATTTCTGCAGGTGCATCCTCCTGAATCTCAGTGCAGAATATTTTCTTGGTTGGTTTTAATTCTGTAAGATGTCAATTGTTATGTTAATATTAAGATGTTGCTTCTCTTAAGTAATTAATTAAAAGTCTCAGGAGTGATTGTCAAGAGCCTAAAGCAGAGCGTGGCCTAGATTTGATTAAAAAACACCAAACAAATGTTGATTTGTCATGCATGGCTGCATCAGACATTTAGACCGAAGCTTATACTCGTGAGTTTCTTCCACAATAGGATAAAACACAGTGTTGTTAGTGTGACGCGGCGATGTCGGAGGGTTATCTTATCGAGGTGAAATTCATGTTGAGAATGATACGAGGCAGGAGACGGTATCGTAGACTTCATCAGGAGCAAAGACCTGTCGTAAACATCCCGCTCTCCTAATCTTGGCCTGATTGGTCTATTAATGGTGCTCCCTTTTCTCCTCCCTGGTGCATCTGAGCTGGACCTGATCTACTTCTGCATCTTCCTCTTATCTCACACTGAGGCTACGTTCACACAGCAGGTCTGAATGCACAACTCTGGGTTTTTTTGATGACATCCGATTTTTTGTGTGCTTGTTCATGTTAACACATTAACCCTTTCATGCATAGTGGTCACTACAGTGGACAGTTATTCTCCAGCTGTTCTCTTGTATATTCATGGGTTTTGTTGTTTTAGTTACCTCCGCCAAGGAGGTTATGTTTTTGCCAGGGTTTGTTTGTTTGTTTGTTTGTCTGTCCGTTAGTGTGCAACATAACTCAAAAAGTTATGGACAGATTTTGATGAAATTTGGACAGATTTTGAAATTTATAAGGAAGAAATTATTAACTTTTGGGGGTGATCCGGAAGAAATCCTGGATTCTGGATCACTTTGAAATTTTCGTTAACATTGTAGTAAATGGGGCCAAAATTTTCGTTTCCCAATATCTCGCTTAATTATTGACCAAAACTCATGAAATTTAATTCAGGAATTGACAATGGGGTCCTCTATCACATTTCAAAGGCTGATCCGGATCTGATCCAGAAGGCGGATTTTATCTCAATTTATATAAAAAATGGGGGTGCCCTTACTTTTTGGCCTACTGTGCCTTTAATATTAAAGGTAGAAATTTCTGACAAGCGCCATCGTGTAGCTCAGTCAGTTCCGGATCGGGAGTATGCCACCGGATTTCATGTAGCTTTAATACTTAAGGAGCTAGATCCAGAAGAAAACCGCCATTACGAGAAATGTGATTTTCGTGAATAACTACTGAACTAATAAGGATATAATTATGAATCCAGTTGCTAATGGTATGTTTTCATGGTCAAGGAATCTTAAAATATAGGTAAAATAAATATGGGACTAATATTTATGGTGGAAATCACAATATGGGGGAATTGTGCAAATCTCACGCAATTTGACTCAGGGATTTACAATGGGGTGTTCTATCAAATGGCAAAGACTGATCCGGATCTTTCAAAAAGTTATGGACAGATTTGGATGAAAATTTCAGGAAATATTGATACTGGCACAAGGAACAAATGATTAAATTTTGGTGGTGATCGGGGGGGAGGGGGACTGATCTGCCTTGGCGGAGGTCTGCGCTCTCAGAGTGCTTTTCTAGTTCCATATCAGCCAACACAGTGGACACTTACACATCATCCCATCCACTGCAATTCATACTGTTACTGTAATTTTGCTCTTCTTGATAAACCTGATCTGCAGTAACATGCTTTAAATCAATTGCTAATTGTTATATATTAACAGTTTTCTTAATCAAAAAAAAATTTTTTTTTTGCATATTATCTCCATCTCAAGGCAGGTCTGGTCCTGAGTCAGCGAAACACAGCGGTCAATTATAAAGCCAGTTTCAAAATAAGGGTATAAGGGAGAAAACCTGGATAAAACAGGCAGCAGCGACACGCAAGTAGCCCTGAATCTGTCAAAGATGTTCAGTGGTTTTCCTCCATAGTCCAAAGTTAGGGTCGGAATCATAAATATGTGTGTGGGTGTGTATTAACATACAATTTAACCCTTTCATGCATAGTGGTCACTCCAGTGGACAGTCATTCCACAGCTGTTCTCTTGTGTATTCATGGGTTTTGTTGTTTTAGTTCCATATCAGCCAACACAGTGGACACTTATGCATCCCATCCCATCCACTGCAATTCATACTGTTACTGTAATTTTGCTGTTCTTGATAAACCTGATCTGCAGTAACATGCTTTAAATCAATTGCTAATTGTTATTAGACAGTAATTAACAGTTTTCTTAATATTTTTTTATTTTTTTTTTGCATATTATCTCCATGAAGTTAGTAATAACTAGTATTAGATTATATTAAAATGAGAGAAAACATCTGATTAGTTGCATGAAAAACATTTTTGTTTCATAGTTTTTCTTCTTCCCACTTCTTTTCGAGTGTAGATGAATGATTTTGGAATGTTGAATTTGTATTTATTCTGTAAATGCTCGAAATAAACAAAAAATGTATGAATGAATGAATGAGTTTTCACACAGTATATAACTTTCTTATGATGGGCTTTAAATGCATGTTTCTTTGCTTCAAAAATTAAATGATTGGTGTCCAGCTGAGTGGACAATTTTTGTAACTCCATGAAAAACCAGTTCATAAAAAAAAAAAAAAAAAAAAAAAAAAATCAATTGCATTGTTTTTTTTATGCCTAAACAGGAATAAAAACACTCAGGAAAAAAATCTCAACAAAGGTTCTCATAATTCAGGCATGAAAGGGTTAAATGGGACTTCTGTCAGTTTTGAGTATGAACTGAATGCAACCCTGAAGTAACCCGCATGTGCAAAAGAAGTTCTGAAAAGAGGTCCAAAAGAGGTTTATTTAACCCATAAAGACCCAAACATCCACCTATGACCAAAAGCATCTACTGATCTAAACTGTTTAATACCTGTTGATCCATTAATCCTATCAATACATGTAAATAATTGGTGTAAAATGTAGTTTTCATCTTTTCATGGTCATCAGATATGACCCATTTGGACGTTCAGAGGCTCCATAGTTACCGTGGAAACACCATCATCTTCTACAACAGTGGTTCTCATCCCTAGTTTGAACTAGAGATGTAACGATATGAAAATTTCATATCACGGTTATTGTGACCAAAATTATCACGGTTATCATTATTATCGCGGTATTGTTGAAATTGTGCTAAAAATGTTCAAAAAGTACAAATACACACACTGAAATAATTTAACCAAGTTGTATTTTGAAAACAAACAAACAAACAAACAAAAAACAACAACAACAAATAAAATAATAGGCACAATACACTTTCTCTTGGCAGAAATATTCAAATATTAACCCCTAGGGGTCTGAGCCTATTTTGTCCGTTTTTCAGTCCTTTTGATTTTGCCATTATATACTATATAAACAAATGTTTACTATACCCATGTTTGGGATTTTTTTTTTTTTTTAGCACAACTTCATTTATATCAACTGCCTGTTATTTTCTTTTCCACTTTAACCTACTGTATCAACATAAGGCCAGAAAAATATAAAATTTGATTTGAAAAATGTATATAATTTATCGCATAAATAACACAAAGATGCTTAACGAACCTTTTCAAAGGCTTTAAAAGTGAATATTGGTTCTAAATATTAGGTATATAAAATTAAAATTGTAATCAATTAAAACTATACTCAAATATTTGACATAAAAGCAGATTTTTATGTAGGCATTTTCTCTGGAAAAGTGTGGTAATCAAACATGGTTATCATGATAATTAGAATTTAAACGGTAATACTAACCGTCTGCAATTTTACCACGGTTTATCGTTATACCGGTAATCATTACATCCCTAGTTCAAACTGTCTTTAACAGATCGGATACAAGTCACATATGGGTAGGGATGGAAATCTTTAAGAATTTAATGATTCCGATTCCATTATCGATATTGCTTATCGATCCAATTCCTTATCGATTCTCTTATTGATTCTCATTGGGTTAGGGAATAAAAGAGTACAAATGGATGTGTTTGCATTAACTGTCTTTTATATTTCCATCTCTACACAGAAAATATAACATATACAGTGTGTACAAATAATAAGAACAGATGACGCCGGCCTGGTTCGGGGGGGGGGGTGCAGTGAAAGTGAAACTAAAGAATCTTTACTAATTCCTCTATTGCCGCATTTCTACTACGTGGAACCGGTTCGACTCGGCTCGGCTCGTCTCCCGTTGTTGTGCACCTCATTTCCTTTCCCTTCTTACCTTCGGAAACTTGTATTTGAGGAGTTACGATGTTTGTTGCCCACACCGGAACCGGCCCGGCGTTCACTCTGCCGCTACATTCACAAGCGCCGCTGAGCATCAAATACGTGACATTCCTGTAAATCAGGGGTGTCAAACTCATTTTAGTTCAGGGGCCACATTAAGCCAAATTTGATTTGAAGTGGGCCGGACCAGTGAAATAATAACAGAATAATATATAAATAATGTCAACTCCAAACTTTCTTCTATGTTTAAGAGCAAAAAAAAAAAGTAAAATTATGTGATGAAAATGTTTACATCTACCAACTATCCTTTAAAACAGGGGTGTCAAACATGCGGCCCGGGGGCCAAATGCCAAAGGTTCCAGTTCGGCCCCTGGGATGTTTTTGCCACATGCAAAAATTCCAGTCTTGAATTGAATTAAGCAAAAAAAAAAAAAAAAAATTTGCTTGAATTAAGGAAAAAAAATCTTCAATTAAGCCAAAAAAAAAAATCTCAAATTGAGCAAAAAATCTTGAATTAAGCAAAAAAAAAAATTCTAGAATTAACAACTTTTTTTTTTTTCTTTGTTTTAGTGCAAAGAATAACATTAAATTATGAAATTATTTACATTTACAAACTATCCTGTAACAGTAAAATGTGAATAACCTGAACAAATTTGAACAACCTGAAATGTCTAAAGAAAATTATGCACAATTTTAACAATTTTTCTGCCTGTTCCTCAGTGTTTAGTGTCTTTGTAGATCTGATCCAAAATGCAGATGGAGAAAGGAGAAGTTGAGGAATAATATTGTGAAAATTGCTCCAAATTTTCTTATGTTTTTTAATTTAAATTTCAGTTTTTTCAGGGTTTGTTTTTTTTTTTTTTTTTGAATAGTTCATAAAAGTAAGTATTTTCATAATTAAATTTTTTTTTTACACTAAAACAATGACAAAAATTTGGAGTTGTCATTATTTATAGGTTATTATGTTATTATTTTTCTGGTCCGGCCCACTTCAGATCAAATTTAGCTGAATATGGCCCCTGAACTAAAATGAGTTTGACACCCCTGCTTTAAAACAATGTGAATAACATGAACAAACTGAAATTTCTTAAGAAAACCTAGTGCATTTTTAACAATATTCCGTCTCAGTTTATCATTTAAACATGTACATTACAACTTACAGATCACAGTGGATCGACAAATACACAAAACATTCAATAACAGGCAGAATATTGTTAAAATTACACTTCAGACATTTCAAAATGTTTACATTTGTTCAGGTTATTCGTGTTTTTGTGAAATATTACTTTGTTTTAGCGTAAATACAGTAAAATGACCTGAAAAATTGGACATTTACACAGAGAAAAATGTAGAGTTGTGAGTATTTCTGGGTTCTTATGATAGTGTTTTACTGATCTGACCTACTGCAGATTATATTGGTTTGTATGTGGAACCTGAACAAGAAGGATTAATATCTTCAGTGTTTTTTTTGTATTTCACAAATTCATCCCAGGGGCCAGACTGGACCCTTTGGCGGGTCGGATTTGGCCCCCGGGCCGTATGTTTGACACCTGTGAGGTAAATGATTCACATGTTGTGGACAAACGTTTGAACATATTGGACGTATTCCACCCTTTTGAAGACATGGAAGCTTTGACAGTGTTCCAAGTAACTGGACCTGGTGTCGTCTTTTTAGACCGTTTCTGCCTCAACGCCATGTTGGCTACGTTCTAAACCAAAACAATGCAGCGTACATGTGACGTCATCACGCATCACGCAACAAAGACGGAATTTATAAGCAGAATCGTTAAGCAGGCAGGCAAACGATTCCAAGGAATTAAGCTACTGGGAACCGGTTCTCAAAAAAGAACTGGTTCTCGATTCCCATCCCTACATATGACCATACAAAGTGAAAGTGAAACTAGGATACTTTACTAATTCCTGTCTCCTGCTGTCGTGCACCTCATTTTCCTTTTCCCTACCTTCAGAAACTTTTATTTGCGGTGGCAGGATGCTTGTCCCCCCCCAGAACCGGGCCCAGATGACGCCCTGGTGTTTGCTCTGCCGCTAGATTCACAAGTGTCGCTAAATAGCGTATCAAACACGTGACATTCCTGCAAATGAATCACATGCTGTGTGGACAAATGTTTGAGCATATGGAAGGGATTTCCCCCCTTAGAAGAAATGGAAGTGGCCCTGGTGTCATCTTTTTTCAGGAAATATAGCCATACTTTGGAGCGTTTCCGCCTCGACGCCATGTTGGCTACGTTCTAAACCAAAACAATGCAGCGTACATGTGACGTCATCACGCATCACGCAACAAAGACGGAATTTATAAGCAGAATCGTTAAGCAGGCAGGCAAACGATTCCAAGGAATTAAGCTACTGGGTTCCCATCCCTAGTCACGACCCACCAGTTGAGAATCACTGCAGTAGATCAGATCCCAAATGATCTCAATCTAAAATTCATGAGACATAGCCTGGTCCTAATTATGTGCAAAAACACATATTGCTGTAGGTATCGTACATATTTGATTTAAGGCGTATTATTCCTGACATCTTTTCCACGTTTTACCCTGAAATATGCTACGGTCTCAGTTTTCCTAGGAATCGAGCTACTGGGAACCGGTTCTAAAAAAAGAACCGGTTCTCGATTCCCATCCCTACATATGGGCTAAAAAATCAGATTTGGGCCACATTTGCCTGCAGTCTGAATGTAGCCTTAGATCTACTACAGCTGTTCCTCTAAGTTTTCTACATGTGCACACTGTGGGTTTGTCAGACCCTGGTAGACTCCCTGTTCTGATCCTGTGTTGGTTCCTTGAGTCAAACTTCGTCCCCAGGCAGCTCGCTCAAATTGGCAATTTCTTTCAGACAAATTACTTCCCTCTCCTGGTGTCCTTCTGTCAGCAGGAAGCCTTTTCCCTGATCCCCTGACTTGCTTCACTCCTCCTAATAATACTGTAAAAGCTCTGTGTAATGGTTGGTAATTACGGTCACTAACATGTCATTTTCCACACTGTTTCCGGGATTTTTTTTTTTTAGAGTGGCTTGTTTGTATGATTGAGTGGCTGTCAGTTACATGAAGGATGGAAGGGAAGTGTGGAAGAGGTCGTTGAAGATTGCGGTTCCTGTGTCGTTTTTTTTTTTTTTTTTTTTTTCTTTTTTTAGGAAAGTTCATGTTCCTCCGCTTCTTCTGATTACACCAACTTGTCTTCGGTCTATCTACTGACCCGACTCGCTGATCCAAAAGGAGGAAAGAGGGAAAGGATTTGAGACTTGAGAGCTCTTGTACCGACGAACGTTACTGTGAAATCTAATGCAGTTAACTCTTTATAGGGCGCGCAAAGGAATACTGTGAAAATCAACTTTTTTAACCTTAGTGTGTTATTGGAGGATGTAAGACTTTATTAGTTTAGTGAAATTTTTCTGTTTTTTTTTTTTTTTTTTTTTGTCATGTAGAAAATCAAGGTGAATCTAGCAAGACATAAAGACACAAAGCAAAGTACAAACATAACTAGAAAAGCACTCGGAGAGCGCAGACCTCCGCCAAGGCTGATCAGTGGCCCCCCCTGTGGACCCCCCCCACGCCAAGGAGGTTATGTTTTTGCCAGGGTTTGTTTGTTTGTTTGTCTTTCTGTTTGTCTGTCCGTTAGTGTGCAACATAACTCAAAAAGTTATGGACAGATTTTGATGAAATTTTCAGGGTTTGTTGGAAATGGGCCCCCCCGTGGGCCCCCCCACCCCCGATCATCACCAAAATTTAATCATTTCTTCCTTATCCCATTTCCAACAAACCCTGAAAATTTCATCAAAATCTGTCCATAACTTTTTGAGTTATGTTGCACACTAACGGACAGACAAACAGACAAACAAACAAACAAACAAACAAACAAACCCTGGCAAAAACATAACCTCCTTGGCGGAGGTAAATATATTTAAGGAGGTATAATAATGATTTCTAAATATGAAGGATGAAGGATAGAAATAGTATTGTCTCAAATACCATTTGTGATTTCTTGGTAATTAACCCTTTCATGCACAAATTATGAGAACCTTAATCAAGATTTTTTTCCTGAGTGTTTTCATTTCTCTTTAAACATGAAAAAAAAAAAACAATGTGATTGAAAAATTTCTTATGAAAAATAAACAAATAAATAAATAAATAAATAATCTTAAAAAATACATTAAAAAAAAAAAATAAATAATAAAAAATGTTATTAACCTATTTTTCATGAAGTTGCAAAAATGTGCATTCAGCTGGACACCATGAAACATGTATTTACTTGTAAATTGCATGAAAACTATAACTATTACGCTCGGGGGAGATCTACACAATGTTACCAATTCATGTCAGAAAATATATGTAGTATGTTAAAATTTTAATAAAGATATGTGCAAAAAAACAACAAAACAACAAAATCCATGAATATACAAGAGAACAGCTGTAGAATAGCTGTCCACTGTAGTGACCAGTATGCATGAAAGGGTTAAGAGAGAGTAGTTATAATTTCAGAGATGTTTAAATTTGCGAATGGACTAAAGTGAGGACAAATGTGAAGTCTAGATGGACGGGGCTTGTGGGTGTGAAAGTATGGAATGGACCTGATGATGGATTTAAGTTATTGACTCCTTTGACGAAGTTAAAAAAAAAAAAAGAAAATGTGCCTTAGGTTTAAAATTATTTAGAAATATTGAATTGAGATGGTAGATATGTTGTTGTTGTTGTTGATTTTTTTCTGTTTATGGCAGGAGTGTCAAAGTCATTTAGTTTAGGGGCCACATTCAGGCAAGTTTGACCCCAAGCGGGCCGGACCAGTAAAATACTAACAAATGATATATAAATAATAAGAACTCCAAACTTTCCTCTATATTTTAGAGTGAAAAAGGTAAAAAAAAAAAAAAAATTACATTAGGAAAATGTTTACATCTACAAATGATCCTTTAAACCAGGGGTGTCAAACTCATTTTAGTTCAGGGGCCATATTCAGCTAAATTTGATCTGAAGTGGGCCGAACCAGAAAAATAATAACATAATAACCTATAAATAATGACAACTCCAAATTTTTGTCTTTGTTTTTGTGTAAAAAAAAACCCCATTAAATTATGAAAATACTTACTTTTATAAACTATCCAAAAAAAACCAAAAAAACAAAAAAAAAAGAAAAACTGAAATTTAAATTAAAAAACGTAAGACAATTTAGTGCAATTTTAACAATATTATTCCTCAACTTATCATTTCTCCGTGTACATTGTGGATCAGATCTACAAAGACACTAAACACTGAAAAACAGGCAGAAAAATTTTTAAAATTGTGTGTAATTTTCTCTAGACATTTCAGGTTCTTCATATTCGTTCAGGTTATTCACATTTTAGTGTTACAGGATAGTTTGTAAATGTAAATATTTTCATAATTTAATGTTATTTTTTGCACTAAAACAAAGAAAAAAAAAAGTTGTCAATTCTAGATTTTTTTTGGCTTAATTGAAGATTTTTTTTTACTTAACTGAAGATTTTTTTTTTTTTTTTTTTGCTTAAGTCAAGATTTTTTGCTAAATTTGAGACTTTTTTTTTAACTTAATTGAAGGTTTTTTAGTGGCTTAATTCAAGATTTTTTCCTTGATTCAAGCTAAATTTTTGTTGCTTAATTCAATTCAAGACTGTGGAATCTGACTGATCTGCCTTGGTGGAGGTCTGCGCTCTCCGAGTGCTTTTCTAGTTTTAATGTTCAGTTATTGATATATTTTACTGAAAAAGTTGCTTTTTCTTCAGTTTTCTCTGTTTCGGATATAATAACCCTCAACTTTAATCTGAGCTTTAATGAACATCTACATGATCAGTGAATTAATTATAGGAAAATACCTGATTTTCATTGAAAAACTGAAAAATGCAGTGGACAGTACTATAAAAAATGGTGATAGATCACTTAAGAAAGGTGAAATATAGATAAAAAACAAGAAAAGCACTCGGAGACCACAGACCTCCGCCAAGACAGATCTGCCCCCCCCCCCGCCCGATCACCACTAAAATTTAATCATTTGTTCCTTGTGCCAGTATCAACATTTCCTGAAAATGTCATGAAAATCCATCCATAACTTTTTGAGTTATCTTGCTAACAAACAAACAAACACACAAACACACAAAGCAAAACGATCACAGTAACAGTATGGGTTAAGTTATATTTGCATAAACGTGGTGGATGTATGGTGTTTGTGTTTAATGTCCAAAAGTTCTATCATAACAATGTTGTGTTTTGATGAGGTAAATGTTTTTTGCAGACAGTCTATCTGTGACTGTTCCTTCTTGATTACTTCATCGTTTAAAGTTTCCTCCTCCTTGAGTCATAAACCTTTTCCCAAAGCCAACACAATTACGGAAACATGTAGGTGGCATCAATGTTTCCTCTGTCCTGTTCACACAGCTGTTGTGCTTTTGTAAAAAACTCGAGTGTTGTCTCATCTGTTCCTGTTCAGGACCTGGTTTACTGAGGTTTAAAGCAGAATCACTTCTTCTAAACCTCCTGGACTGTGACAGCATTGTGGCTAAAATTACATTTGTACATATGTTTGCAGCGGTTGTGTTTTGTATATTACTGATAAAAGAATACACAGGAAACACTGGAAAAGTAGTACAGTCTACTCTCGTTATACCGCCAACTTCCGTTCACGGCCAAATTGGCGGTGTAGTGAAAACGGCGTTACAACGGGTTGCGTCCATAATGTGCATGTCTTTACTATATGATGTCTATGCTGCCTCCGTTAACCCGTTCTAATTGCGTTTCTAAATAAATCTTGATTCTGTTATGTTGTAAGGGATCATTTAAAGTGGGGAAACATTTTAAGCATTATTATACCGTGTCGGGAAATGACACCCCATCATCTTGAGGCTTTGGCTTAATCCCACGTCCTCTTCCCGACATCCTGACCTACTGAGTGTTCTGCGATAAATGAACGGTGGCCGTTCCGTAGACCTACTCGTAGCTTGTCGCGATCAGCGTCTGGCGCGTTTGTTTCAGTGCATTGTTAAAATTTATGTGTACTCGATGGCAATCACGCTGGCGGTATAACGGTCGGGAAATCAATGGTATAAGTGTTGTTTGTGCATGGAACTGGGCTGGCGGATGGCGATAGGCGGAAATGGCGGTAGCTAATGGAATAATGCATTGGGGATTTTTGTGCAATGGTTTTGGTCGGCGGTGAGCGAAAATGGCGGTATAACGGCGGGCGGTTTAACGAGAGTAGACTGTAGTAGTAGTAGTAGTAGTAGTAGTTTATTCAGTCATGACAACACCAAATATTGTACACAGTATTGACATTTCACGCAAAAGAAAGAAAAAAAAATCACAGAATCACAAAATCAAGAATCATGTGTTGAATAATATGTTGAATAATGACTGAAAAGGTATAGGCAGAAGCAGACTGCTTATCAAAGCCTATCCTATATTACAACTTTTTAGGCGACCAACCTTCAAAGAAACAACAACAGATAATTAATCGCATTTATAAGCTTCAAAAATAGCTTCACAAACCATTTTCTTAAAAAACCAAAAAAAGAATTACATGTTTTTAAATTTATGTTGGCATCATTCCAAAATTTAACTCCAATAATGGACACACATCTCCTTTTCATACCTTTTTTTAGCTTTTTGTACAGTAAATTTGCAAACACTTCTGAGATTATATGGAATGTCCTGAATTGAAAAGAACCTCTGTATTGGGTCAGGGAGAATTTTTGATTTTGCTCTGAACATAATTTGCATTATTTTATAATAAAAGAGATCATAAAATTTCATCACATAAGAATTTAGAAAAAGTGGCTCCATGTGAGCGTAATAATCAGCCTTATTGATAATACGTATAGCTCGTTTTTGCAGTTTTATTATTGAATTTATGGTGGTTTTGAAGGTGGATCCCCACAATTCCACACAGTAAGTTATATAAGGAACAATCAATGAGTAATAGATTAAATGCAAGGCCTTGGAATTTAATACATTTCTAGATTTATAAAGGATTGCAAGTGATTTTGAGATTTTCCCTTTAATGTATTCAATGTGTTGTTTCCATGTTAGCTTTTGATCAACGACAACTCCAAGGAATTTAGTCTCAGAAACTCTTTCAATATCAACATTACAAATTTTTTATTTAACATTACAATCACTTGCATTTAGATTCCCAAAAAACATAAATTTTGTTTTCTTAATGTTTAAAAATAATTTATTGACATCAAACCAAATCTTAAGATTTTCCAGCTCCATTTCTACACTACACAGAAGTTCCTTTAAATTCTTTCCAGAGCGAAACAAATTGGTATCATCAGCAAATATTACATATCTAAAAAAAATCTGTTACATTGCAGATATCATTGATATAAAGAATAAACAGTTTTGGACCAATCACTGATCCTTGTGGTACACCGCATGAAAACACTGGAACATGCACCAAACATAATGACACCATTGCTGAAAAATTCTGTTTCTATTGTGTCTCATGAGTTTGGTTTGATTTGTCCTTTCAACACAATTGACGTCCCAGTATTAGTTTGACATCTGCACTTTCCACACAAATTGTTTCAGCTGCTGAACGCCTTCATTAGAGCTAAAGAACAACGCCACAACGCAGTCAGTAGGAGAACTATTTTATCAGGCAAGACTTTGAGGAAATTGAGTTCACAAAATGGAATGAGTTACAGCATAAATTGTAGAAATGTAATGGAGTAAAATCAAAAGTATGCATTATTATTATTATTTTTTTATTTTTATTTTTAAAAATTTTTTTTAAGTTAACCTTCCGGTATCCCGTCCAGCAAGGCCCTTACTAAGCACCGAGTGTGCCTTTTTCGCACGCTTGTGGAATAATGTCAAAAAATTTTCATACAGTTTGTTTTTAATTCTTCTACACTTTTTTCTATTTCATCAACTTGAGCTGTAAGTAAAAATTCCAAATACTCAATAATTGTCACATTTTTTAACCCTTTAAATGCTGTGTTTGTAATGTAAACAAACCAATTTTTTGGATGTAAAAAAACACTTTTTTTTTTTTTTTTCAATATACTACATAAAAAGTGGATTACATATTTAATTTTTGCAGCCTGGCATATGTCAATGATTAACTCCAACACTGGTTAATTTGCATTATTATTTTTGGCGCTAGGTCAAATGTTCAAAAATACTAGCATCTGTCACCAAGTGTGCGTAAAATGCACACCTATAAATCAAACTATTAAGAATTAAATATTGATTTATTTTTCTGCTCTAATTTGATTTGATTTTTGTAAATCAAGGTCAGTCCTAATCATCATACATATCAAATAATCATTCATTTTAGATTTTTTTAACCCTTTAAATGATCTCTTTTCGTCATGATGTCACCACATTTTTTGATGCAAAAAACACAAAATATGTTTTGTTTTTTTTTTCAAAACACTACATAAGTGCACAAAGTACTACAAAAGTGGATCACATATTATTTGATTTTTGCAGCCTGGCATATGTCAATGATTAACAGCAACATTAACAACGTTAATAAATTAATTTAGACCGTCACCTCTCAAATGAAGCCCAGATATCAGTAAAAACAGGATTTATGCCTTAATGGCTTTGGGATCAAAAACAGTGGTTATAATGGAAGAAATAGTGCGTTTTAGGCACACTTGGGAGACAGATGCTAGTCTTGTAATTTTCTTTTGTTTACAATGTGCAAATTTTAGTTGGTGGCCAGAATTTTAAAGATCATGCACAAATGAACAACTTTTGAATTCTAACCTTATTTAAATTGTGAAAAATAATATGAAGTTTTTTAACATGAAGTACAAAGTGTGCCTAAAAAGCGCACCCGGATACCGGAGGGTTAAGTAAAGTACAGATATGTAAAAATGTAACTAAGTACAGTAACAAAGTACAAATACACTGCCAAAAAGGAGTGTCTAAAAACAAGATAAAAACACTAAATCTGAGAAAAAAAGGCACTCAAAACAAGTGCAATATCTGTCCATGCAGCAAGATAATTTCACTGGACAACATTTCTTGAATTAAGATTGTACACTCTGGAAATAAGCATGTCTACAGATGTATGAACACTTGTAATAAGAAATTAACTCTTTAAACAAGATAAATTATCTAAACCCAGGGGTGTCAAACTCATGTTAGTTCAGGGGCCACATACAACCCAATATGACCTGCAGTGGGCTGAATGATTAAAATAATAACACAAAAATAATTTCAATTCCAAAATTTGTATGTCTAATTTCTATGTTTTAGAGTAAAAAAAAAGGAAAATTTTATTATCAAAATGTTTACATCCTTTAAAAAAATGTGGAAAAACATGAACAACCATGACCAAAATGAAATTTATCAAGAAAAAAAGTGCAATTTTAACAATTTATGCCATTATTTGGCCTCAGCTTCTCATTTTCACATGTTCATTACAACTTACAGATCACAGTGGATCTACAAATACACAAAACATTTAATAACAGACAGAATATTGGTACAATTACTCTTAATTCTCTTAAGACATTTCAGGTTGGTCATATTTGTTCAAGTTTTTCACATTTTTTGTAAAAGGCTGGTTTGTAAATGTTAACATTTTTGTGTAATTTTACTTTTTTTTACACTAAAACAAAGAGAATGTTTATAAAATGTTAGAGTCAATTCAATGTTCTTACAACAAAACAGGAAACTGAAGTGAAAGTTGACTTTTTCAGCAAAATATATCAATAACTAAACATGAAAACCTCTTTTTTTTTGAGTGATTTATCACCATTTATTCTACTATTATCCTCTGCATTTTGCATTTTTTCTGTGAAAATCAGGTATTTTCCTATATTTAATTCACTGATCATGTAGATGTTCATAAAAGTTCAGTTTAAAGTTGAGGGTTATTACATCAGAAACAGAGAAAACTATAGAAAAAGTGACTTTTTCAGCAAATATATCAATAACTGAAAAGAAAAACAACTGTCTCCATCCATGGTCATTGATCCAACTCCATGGGTTTTACTGGTGAATCAATGTTGTAGAAGATGACGGTGTTTCCACGGTAACTACAGTGCCTGTGAACATCCAAATGGGTCATATCTGATGACCATGAAAAGATGAATAACTGTATTTTTCACCAATTATTTACATGTATTGATAGGATTATTGGTTCAACAGGTATTAAACAGTTTAGATCAGTAGATGGTTTTGGTTGCTGGTGGATGTTTGGGTCTTTATGGGTTAAATATGGAGCTTCCGAACGTTCAAATGGGTCATATCTGATGACCAAGCAAAAAAAAAAAAAAAAGATCTAACCCTTCTTTTTTCACTTTTTTTAATCTTGGTAAGAACCAAATAATTTGAAGTGCAAATATGACAGTCTTATGACTAACTACAGACACATACACTTTAGAAAATGAGTGAATGTTTATAAAATGTTAGAGTCAATTCAATGTTCTTACAACAAAACAGGAAACTGAAGTGAAAGTTGACTTTTTCAGCAAAATATATCAATAACTAAACATGAAAACCTTTTTTTTAAAAGTGATTTATCACCATTTATTCTACTAGTATCCTCTGCATTTTGCATTTTTTCTGTGAAAATCTTTATTGGGTCTTTATGGGTTAAATATGGAGCTTCTGAACGTTCAAATGGGTCATATCTGATGACCAAGCAAAAAAAAAAAAAAAAAAAAAAGATCTAACGCTTCTTTTTTCACTTTTTTTTTTATCTTGGTAACAACCACATAATTTGCAGTAGACTTTGCTAAACCAATGTTTTTGCACAGAACCGTATGTGCATTCCTTTCCTCTCCTTTCCTTCACCTGTTAGATCATCTTGTTCCACCTCCATACTTCTCCAGTCAGTGGACGGTCTATTTTACCTGTGGTCAGGGTTTGCATGACCCACTTTGTTAGATTTATCCAACATGACAGCGGAGGTTTTTACAGCCACATAAAGTCGGATCAGGCCCTTTAATCAGTTCGACTTCACCTGTGCACCCTGTTCTATTTCTTTTCTCTGAACTGCCTTGTCCGTGGTGTCTGCACCATTAAGTCCTAACATGTTCCGTGCGATTCGGAGTTTTACGGCCCATTCTATCATTTTAAAGGCATTGTTAGGTCTATTCCTAGGCCTGTTGTCATATCTCTTTTTCTCCTTTTTGCTCATCATCGGTGGGCTCTACCGGGGCCGTTTAGCCGTATTAATACTCCAGGTCTACCTCCCCAACAATTCAAGACCAGAGTCAAGACGTTTTAATAGGCTCCTTGCGGCGAGTATGTCTCTGTTGGCGTGAATCTTTCATGGTGCTGTGGAACACTCCGCTCACCAGTGGGACACGCTCAGGGAGTCCACTTGGCACAAGCCACAGATCTCCCCTAATGATCCGTTTTAGAGGGAGTTTTGAGGACACCTGCCAGAGAGGAAGGATACAGGCAAATAGGGATGGGAATCGTTAAGAATGTAACGATTCCGATTCCATTATTAATATTAGGTACATTTGAACCAAAACTAAAAAAGTGCAAAAATTAAAAATGCATTCAGTCACGTATTCTAGAATTAAACACACTGAGGTTTTTCTCCTCACTCAAAAAAATAATTAAGCCAAAAATGTTGACTTTATGTATTTTAATTACATGTAAATTTTCCATGTAATTTTATTACATAAGTTGAATGTAAAGAGTTGCATTTAATACAGTATTTTTTCTATCATATTGAGTCAATATGAATAAATGAAATACCGTCAGTCAGATTTGATTTAGTTAATGCAAACTTTTATGTAAACTGTGTTTGACTGTGACGCTCAGCCTTTTTATGTGATCTAGTAAATAAAGTTTACTTTATTTGTTTAGATTCACTTTATACTAAGCATATTCACATTATGTTTGACTTTTTCGGATAAATAAACTTTAAATTTCATATATTTCAGTTACATTTTACTTCAAAATATTACTTCATGTTTATTAGAGCCAAGAATCATTTTTCTGAATATAGGTAAAACCATATCTGATGTAGTTGTTGTCATACCTGAGTTTATCCATGATATGAATACAAACTTTTGGGTTAATTAGCCACCTACTGTTGGGGAGTGTGCCTAGGAAAAGGCCTGCAACCCACTGAAAATGGGTTTGCAGCCCACTTTTGGGTGGAATTGATAAGAATTTAACGATTCCGATTCCATTATCGATTCTCTTATTGATTCTCATTGGGTGAGGGAATAAAAGAGTACAAACGGGTGTGTTTGCATTAACTGTCTTTTATATTTCCATCTCTGCACAGAAAATATAACATATACAGTATGTACAAATAATAAGAACAGATGACGCCGGCCAGTTTGGGGGGGCGCGTACAGTGAAAGTGAAACTAAAGACGCTTTACTAATTCCTCTATTGCTGCATTTCTACTACATGGAACCGGTTTGACTCGGCTCGGCTTGTCTCCCGTTGTTGTGCACCTCATTTCCTTTCCCTTATTACCTTTGGAAACTTGTATTTGAGGAGTTACGACGTTTGTTGCCCACACCGGAACCAGCCCGGTGTTCACTCTGCCGCTACATTCACAAGCGCTGCTAAGTATCAAATATGTGACATTCCTGTAAATCAGGGGTGTCAAACTCATTTTAGTTCAGGGGCCACATTAAGCCAAATTTGATCTGAAGTGGGCCGGACCAGTGAAATAATAACAGAATAATATATAAATAATGCCAACTCCACACTATGTTTAAGAGCAAAAAAAAAAAGTAAAATTATGTGATGAAAATGTTCACATCTACCAACTATCTTTTAAAACAATGTGAATAACATGAACAAACTGAAATTTCTTAAGAAAACCTAGTGCATTTTTAACAATATTCCGTCTCAGTTTATCATTTAAACATGTACATTACAACTTACAGATCACAGTGGATCGACAAATACACAAAACATTTAATAACAGGCAGAATATTGTTAAAATTACACTTCAGACGTTTCAAAATGTTTACATTTGTTCAGGTTATTCGTGTTTTTGTGAAATGTTACTTTGTTTTAGCATAAATACAGTAAAATGACCTGAAAAATTTGACATTTACACAGAGAAAAATTTAGAGTTGTGAGTATTTCTGGGTTCTTATGATAGTGTTTTACTGATCTGACCTACTGCAGATTATATTGGTCTGTATGTGGAACCTGAACAAGAAGGATTAATATATTCAGTGTTTTTTTGTATTTCATAAATTCATCCCAGGGGCCTGACTGGACCCTTTGGCGGGCCGGATTTGGCCCCCGGGCCGCATATAGTGAAAGTGAAACTAAAGACGCTTTACTAATTCCTCTATTGCTGCATTTCTACTACATGGAACCGGTTTCACTCGGCTCGGCTTGTCTCCCGTTGTTGTGCACCTCATTTCCTTTCCCTTATTACCTTCGGAAACTTGTATTTGAGGAGTTACGACGTTTGTTGCCCACACCGGAACCGGCCCAGCGTTCACTCTGCCGCTACATTCACAAGCGCCGCTGAGTATCGTATCAAATACGTGACATTCCTGTAAATCATAGGTGTCAAACATGCGGCCCGGGGGCCAAATCCGGCCCACCAAAGGGTTTAGTCCGGCCCTTTGGATGAATTTGTGAAATGCAAAAATTACACTAAGATATTAACAATCATTTTAGTTCAGTTTCCACATTCAGACCAATATGATCTAAAGTGGGTTGGATCACTAAAATACTATGGTAATAACCTATAAATACTCAAAACTCCAAATTTTTCTCTTTGTAAATGTAAACATTTTCATGTATTTACACTAAAACAAAGCATAATTTCACAAAAACTGGGAATAACCTGAACAAATATGAACAACCTGAAATGTCTTAAGCGAAGGAAGTGAAATTTTAACAATATTATGTCTGTAAATGATAAACTGAAGTATAATATTGTTAAAATTGCACTTATTTTTTCAGTTTGTTCATGTTATTCATACTGTTTTAAAGGATAGTTTGTAGATGCAAATATTTTTTATAATGTAATTTTCCTTTTTTACACTAAAACATAGAGAAAAGTTTGGAGTTGACATTATTTCTATATTATTATGTTATTATTTTACTGGTCCGGCCCACTTCAGATCAAATTTAGCTGAATTTGGCCCCTGAACTAAAATGAGTTTGACACCCCTGCTGTAAATGAATCACATGCTGTGGACAAATGTTTGAGGGTATTGGAGGGATTCCATCCTTTTGAAGACATGGAAGCTTTGACAGTGTTCCAAGTAAGTGGACCTGGTGTCATCTTTTTAGACCGTTTCTGCCTCAACGCCATGTTGGCTACGTTCTGACCAAAACAATGCAGCGTACGTGTGACGTCATCACGCATGCACAACGAAGGTGGAATCGATAAGCAGAATCGTTCAGCAGACAGGCAAACAATTCCAAGGAATCGAGCTACTGAATATACTGAGTCTAGAATACTAGATTCTGTTGGGTTTCTGTAAATTGGCTTAGAGTCTGGTTTTGACCAACTCTATGTATAAAGTGTCATGAGATAACTTTTTTGTTGTGATCTGGCGCTATATAAATAAAATTTGATTGACTGAGTGATTTGATTGGTTTTCCCCTGTAAGTCGCTTTGGAAAAAAGCGTCTGCCAAATGCATAAACATACTGGGAACCGGTTCTCAAAAAAGAACCGGTTCTTGATTCCCATCCTTACAGGCAATACCACACTGTACCCCCCCCCCGCCTCCAAAAAAAAAAAAAAAAGTCGGAAATGCAATATTTGACTGCACCACCTTTGGTTTTGATTACAGGAGATATTCACTGTGATGTCTTTTTTGCATGTGTGACTTTTTTTTTGGCACACAGTCCGGACAAACACATCATGCTCTGGAACATCTCTTTTTTTATTTAAGTTTCCCTAATTGAAATCGTTATCTAATAGGCAGCAGGTCTTAAAATGGATGCTGATTTGTATCACGGAAAAATGCATCATGAACCATATCAGATAAGAGACTTAATTTTATGGATATTATCTTTAATTAGCTTTCAGAGTGAAATGATTAGAAATTTTAACTGCTCATATCCAGGTGTTGGTTTTAACAGTGTTTTTACTTAAATTAAAGTTGTCAAACACATGGCCTGCCAAAGGGTCCATGTGGTCCCTTGGGATGAATTTGTGAAATGCAAAAATTAAACTGAAGATATTAACAATCATTTTAGTTCAGGGGCCGTATTCAGTCCAATTCAATCAGTAAAATACGACCATCATGTTCTTCAGCACCAGACTTTTACACCCCCTGTGCAAGAAGGAGCGATTCTGTAGGACAGCCATCAGACTATATAACAGTTCCCAGTAACCCCCCCCCCCCCCCCACACACACACACACACACACACACACACCCTCCATATCACTCCATGTAGACTACATGTGCAGCCATGATGATGTAAATAATCTTTAATTCTTAATTCTAATTATTTACTTATATATATATAAATATTTATAGAAATACCAAACTTCTTGTTTTTGTCTATATTTCCATTTTCACTTGTTTGTAGTTTTTCTACCTGTCGTTTTTCTCTGCACTTACTTGTTGTATGCTGCTGCTGTTAACTGAAATTTCCCCATAGTGGGATAAATAAAGTCTTATCTTATCTTATCTTATCTTTTCTTTTCTTTTCTTTTCTTTTCTTTTCTTTTCTTATCTCATCTTATCTCATCTTATAATAACCTCAAAATAATGACAACTACAATTTTTTCTTGTTTTAGTTCAAAAAAACAAGTAAAATTACATGGAAATGTTTATATATAAAAAAAAAACTATCTATTCACATATAATGGAAAAATATGAACAACCTGAAATGTCTGAAGAAAAAAAAGAGCAATTTCAACAATATTCTGCCTGTTACTACATGTTTTGTGAATTTGTAGATCCATTGTGATGTGTAAATATTCATCTGAGGCATAATAGTGTTAAAATTGCACTTAATTTTCTTCTATCTATCTATCTATCTATCTATCTATCTATCTATCTATCTATCTATCTATCTATCTATCTATCTATCTATCTATCTATCTATCTATCTATCTATCTATCTATCTATCTATCTATCTGTCTGTCTGTCTGTCTGTCTGTCTGTCTGTCTGTCTGTCTGTCTGTCTGTCTGTCTGTCTGTCTGTCTGTCTGTCTATCTATCTAAAATAATCCTCTGTATTTTGCATTTTTCCTGTAAAAATCAGGTCTTTTCCTATATTTAATTCACTGATCATATAGATGTTCATAAAAGCTCAGATTAAAGTTAAGGGTAATTATATCATAAACAGAGAAAACTGAAGAAAAAGGGACTTTTTTAGTAAAATATATCATTAACAACATAAAAGAAGTGTGTCCATCCACTGTATTTCATATAATTTATAAAACCCATGGAGTTGGATAAATGACAGTGGATGGACAAGCTTGTTTTTACATTCCATTAATGATTTTTTTTTCTCCAAAGTTTTTTTTTTTTTTTTCACTGAATTTCTATATTGTAACAATCATAAGTGTACAATTGAATGTACATAAAATAAAACAACATAGACTCCAAACCCTGATGCACTTCATACTCTAACAAAAGCATATAGACCCACACATCCAAAATGAATACATAAAATGCAATTAATTAAAAAAAAAAAATCTATATATGTAAAAAATAAATAAATAAAAAATAAATAATAATCATCATCATGATCATCATAATAATCTATCTATCTATCTATCTATCTATCTATCTATCTATCTATCTATCTATCTATCTATCTATCTATCTATCTATATGCACACATAAACATATATACACATACACATATATACATACATACATACACTGTATTAGAAGACAATAGACAAAAAACAAAGAGACAACAGACAGAAAAAAAAGAATGGACAATCGATTAAAAACAGATTAAAAGACGAAAGACCAAACCGACCAAAAGAACCTCGAAGTCATAAAAAAATACCCTGAAGTCATTTTCTGAAGAAATTTCAGTTTCTTCATGTTACGCGTCACATTTCAAAACAATAACACTGGTCTACAATTGTTTAGAAATGATTTGCGTCAGACATTAAATGTGCTAAATGTTACGCATTTTAATAAGATTAATTGGAAAATAAATGACAAAAGTGCCGGTTTGCTGATGTTTTCAAGGTATATGATTAAGTGTTATTACACATATATATTGGTTTATGTACATTTATATAATAGTTTTATAAATCTTCCACTAAATAGAACCTGTAAAGTGAATGTATTCTAATGTGCAGACAGTGTTTTCAAGTAGATCTTGTAGCTCTGAGACAAATATTCCTTTTGAGTCAAACCCATTCTCTCGTTAATTCTTGAATTTCACATTTTGACCCAAGGCTGTATCTTGGAAAGTTCAGCCAACCAGCATTTTTGACTTGATTTTTCTTTATCAGTGACTCTCATGTGGTAAAATTTCATGACTTTTATTCTGGAAGCATCTTCCTTGCAGACCAATGTAATATGTAGATATAAACATTTGATAATGTAATTTTACTTTTCTCACCCTAAATCACACAGAAAACCTTAAATTTGTCATTATCTATAAGTTATGTTATTGTTTTACTGGTGCGGCCTGTTTGGGGTCCTGCTGGCCTTTATGCATCCCCAGGTCTTCATTATCTGGGTTCCAGCCGGGTGTTGTTGTGTTGTTGACAATGTCCTGTGGTTGGCTGTCTCTGGTTTACAGATTGTTCAGTTTGAGTCCTGCACTGACATAAATCTGTTGTTCAGCATTTATTTTGAAAGAGAACAAGAGCAGTATTTGAAGGGGTTCTCCAGTGCTGTCAGCTGGACATCGACATCCAAAAAGAGAAATTTAGTGTCTCCCTGGGACCCAAAGTTAGGAAAAACACATCATGAATTTCCATAACATCTACATTTTTTACTGGCTCTCCCGCTGCCAAAGTGATGCCGAATGAATAAATGCACTTTGGTGTTTTATAGAAGTTCCAGTTGAAGCCTGCGAGTCGGGGACAGAATGTCAGGATGTCGATCACAGCTGGCAATAACACAAAGTTAAAGCTGCAGGAGCCGACATCAGAATGGGAAAACACACCGCTTCACTCTGCAGCTGTCTCCGCTTTGTCCGAATCAAAAGACGTCAGATGTGTTTCATGTTGTTATGGAAAACTGAACCAACTGTTCCGAGTAGAAGTAGAACAGAAGAACCGCATCCAGGTCACATGGGATAGAAGTAGAACTGGTACAAACACAGCTGTCAATCATGTATTTATTAACCCATTACCTGCCTGTAAATGTGTGCTATTGGCTAAATTATGAATGTCACAGTAGATTTAGAACAACCTCAGTAAACAGTCAAGGAGTCGACACGCAGGAATCATGTCTTAGTTTGTCTCATTTTCACTTGAATGACTATATGCTCAAAGGCAATTTTTACCTCCGCCAAGGAGGTTATGTTTTTGCCAGGGTTTGTTTGTTTGTTTGTTTGTTTGTCTGTCCGTTAGTGTGCAACATAACTCAAAAAGTTATGGACAGATTTTGATGAAATTTTCAGGGTTTGTTGGAAATGGGATAAGGAAGAAATGATTAACTTTTGGGGGTGATCTGGAAGAAATCCTGGATTCTGGATCACTTTGAAATTTTCGTTAACATTGTAGTAAATGGGGCCAAAATTTTCGTTTCCCAATATCTCGCTTAATTATTGACCAAAACTCATGAAATTTAAGTCAGGAATTGACAATGGGGTCCTCTATCACATTTCAAAGGCTGATCCGAATCTGATCCAGAAGGCGGATTTTATCTCAATTTATATAAAAAATGGGGGTGCCCTTACTTTTTGGCCTACTGTGCCTTTAATATTAAAGGTAGAAATTTCTGACAAGCGCCATCGTGTAGCTCAGTCAGTTCCGCATCGGGAGTATGCCACCGGATTTCATGTAGCTTTAATACTTAAGGAGCTAGATCCAGAAGAAAACCGCCATTACGAGAAATGTGATTTTCGTGAATAACTACTGAACTAATAAGGATATAATTATGAATCCAGTTGCTAATGGTATGTTTTCATGGTCAAGGAATCTTAAAATATAGGTAAAATAAATATGGGACTAATATTTATGGTGGAAATCACAATATGGGGGAATTGTGCAAATCTCACGCAATTTGACTCAGGGATTTACAATGGGGTGTTCTATCAAATGACAAAGACTGATCCGGATCTTTCAAAAAGTTATGGACAGATTTGGATGAAAATTTCAGGAAATATTGATACTGGCACAAGGAACAAATGATTAAATTTTGGTGGTGATCGGGGGGGAGGGGCACTGATCTGCCTTGGCGGAGGTCTGCGCTCTCAGAGTGCTTTTCTAGTTATTTATTTTTTTAACTTGTCTTGTCCAGCATCCTAACAGCAGAATGGTAGTCAGGCTGCCTTTTGGTGCTGAACAAATTTGCTTTGCCAATGGTAACTGAAGCTCCCCTTGATATTCTACTGTCTTTATTAGGAGTTTTGTTGAACCACATCATCTCGATGCCTGACGTGTGTGTGTGTGTGTGTGTGTGTGTGTGGGGGGGGGGGGGGGGGGGGGGGCAAGAAAGAAGAAGGTGGCAATTATTGAATATTTGCTCAATGTTACAAAAGTGACAACACATTATTCACCAGTTAACGCATAAAAACAAAAATGCATCATCATCAAACAAACATAGAACTCACTTTCCTTCGCTGTTGTTGTCTAACTGTGTTGTCTGTGAAGGCACAGGAAAAGTAGTTTGGACTCATTACTCGGGATAATGGTCTTAAAATATCATTTTTTTATTAGCACATATTTGATTGTTTGTGTCTATATATATATATATATATATATATATATATATATATATATATATATATATATATATATATATATATATGTATTAGGGATGTCCGATATTGGCTTTTTTGCCAAAAACTGATATGCCGATATTGTCCAACGCTTAATTTCCAATTCCTATATCTACCAATATCGCTGCCGATATATGTGGGATATTAAACTAATTTTAGGTAACATCACATATCTCCTGTCATGGAATTAACACATCATGCCTAATTTTATTGTGATGCCCCATTGGATGCATTCTCAAATGCAACAAGGCTTTTAAAATGTAAACACTGTCTGTGCAAAGAATACATACTTCAACTTAACTCTTTCCCTGCCAGAGCATTTTCCAGTGAGTTGGTAGCCAGCGCCAGCCTTTTTGGTCATTTTCACTAATCTTTGGAGGCTGACTGAAAATGTGTTAGGAGTATGTGAACACTGAATACATCAAAAGAAAGAACGGAACTTCAACTTTTAAACACAAGAAACAATTTTATTCTGTCTTCATTCGTTCGTGAGATATGAACATTTGAATATTGGTCATTTTCAGGAAAAAAACTGAATTTTGAGCAAAAAACTGAGAAAACTGCATTTTTTTCCCAAACATATTGATTTTCAATATAAAATTGATTTCCTATTTACATTTTTGACTCTCTCATTTACCAACAGTAACACTGTATTCCAAATCACAAAATAAAATAATAATAACAACAATAATAGTAACAAACAGTTCTAAGATATCCCATCATTCCACAAAATATTAGAGGAATCTACACCAAACTTTAGACCAAACATCTTCTAAAGCACCAGGTTCCTTCTAAACTTATCACATTTACATACATCAGTTATAAGTCTAACACATAGTAGTTTAGCTTTTTGATATAAACACTTCAATATTCCTCATTTTCAAGAAAAAAAGAAACAAATGCACTAAATACTGTAGATTTCTGGCCTTTGCTTGGCTGTACCAGGTCCTCCTGTTGGACCAGCTGCTGTGTTTGATCTGGAAATAATTATATGGACATCTAGTTATTTATCTATGTATGAATATATGTATTTATTTACTTATTTCCTACTAAAGCCAAATCCAACAGTGTCTTCCCTGTGTCCTGCTGACATTCTACAGCTGAATCTGTTCTGTGTCCTCAGTCTGAATCTGAACTCACTCTAACAGATGAACACTAGCTGTCCTTTGTCTTGTCCCATGTCTGTATGTCTGTCTTCTCCTTGAATGTCCTCTAGAAATGTCTCTTTTCTCTTCCTCCTGTCTGTCATTGTCTCCGTGTCGCTCCGTGCCCCCCCCCACTTGGTGTCGGACCTGAGCCGCTCCGTGTTTCCCGTGTTCCGTGTCCGTCTCCCTCACCTTCTGTTTCTCCGTTCCTGTCTCTAAATGGTTCTTCTGTAGCTCCATCATATATTGAATTGTCAGACTCTGTCTCCATAATCATCTTTAAGGCTTTTGAAACTGCGCGCGGTTCCTGCACAGTCTTCATTTCCTCATTCAGTGACTGCCGCTGGATGCGTTGCCATGGGATACGGAGACTCCAGTGCGAAAACATTAAACCCGGTCCGTCATTTTTCCTAAAAAGCTGCTTAATTGTTTGTTTTTGGACTAAGGAAAGTAATTTACACGATCCGCAACAGCTTCAACTACAGTACAACAGTGAAAACATGGAGTGACGGAAAATCTCGTCATTGGCGGAGAAAGAGTTAAGTTGTGGAAAAAATGCCATATTTATTTCTTTTCTCTCCCTCCCTCCATGAGTCTATTACAGTGTGGCAACTCTACTGTACAATTTTGAAAACTGCACATTTCTTTCAGCTACAAACAATGCTTCATTTCCGGTAAATGCCGGTGAACTCAAGGCATTATTTTATCGGTTTTAATAATAGGCAAAAAAACCCGATACCGATATTCACCAATATTACATTTTTATGCCAATATCAGGCCGATAATATCAGTGAGCCGATATTATTATTAACCCTAACCCTAACCCTGTAGAATGACTGTCCACTATGCATGAAAGGGTTAACTTGTACATTAATACACACCCACACACATATTTATGATTCCGACCCTAACTTTGGACTACGGAGTAAAACCACTGAACATCTTTGACAGATTCAGGACTTCTTGGGTGTCGCTGCTGCCTTTTTTATCCAGGTTTTCTCCCTTATACCCTTATTTTGAAACTGGCTTTATAATTGACCGCTGTGTTTTGCTGACTCAGGACCAGACCTGCCTTGACTTCAGAAACCTGGCCGCTGTGACACCGCTCACCGTAAATGTGTTTTTAATAGGCGGGAAATGGCGTAGCTCCAGATCGGCTCCTGAATCTGGAAATAGGAAGGGAAACCCATGTGTGCAGAGGTGGGAAGTTCAGGGGGAGGCAGCGGCGGTGGGGCGGTGGAGGGGAGCTGATTCTGTATTTTCTTTGCCAAAGGGCCCTTCATTTTCAGGTGATGACACAGCACCTTGTTAACGCAGCAGTGTCTTGAGGCCGCCATGCCACGATGCTGTGGTGATTTATTATCCATGATCCACCCAAAGACGCCTCCATGCATTAAAGGGATGCCTCGCACTCTGAACCAATTATAACAACTACATTACTGAACGTGCAGGGTGGAGAAGTGTCAGCGGAGCTTTGAGCTGTGCTGTTTGTGTTTTTACAAGAACGTGAGAAAAAATAAAGGAAGGTCCGCACAACCAGTGAGCTCCCAAACCATTTAATCGTGACGTTTCGGGCCAAGGCCCTTCATCAGACTGAGGACAGAAACTTACACAGGTGTTCTATATGTGGCGTCTAATCATAACACGTGACCTGCGTTACACGTCATAACAGAAAAAAATTATTAAAACTTTTCAAACATATGACCAATTGTAGATGATCAAGAGTCTTACATTTCAGAGTATCCACAAATACAAAATACACAGGTGTTTTATATGCAGTGTCCGATGAAAATAGCACGTGACATGCAATAAACATCATCTTAGAAGATCAGAAAATAACTTGTAAAGCCTAATCATATGTGCAATCAATCATAAATCATGAAGTGTTACAAACGACTGCAAATATACATGATTTTTAATGATCAAATTGCTTTGCATTCATATTTGTAAATAGATAATCAAATTTCTACAGGTCTACGTAGTTATACTGTCCATCTGAATGTGGTGACAAGCACCACAGCATGTGTGCACGGTTCTTATTAACAAAAATACAAGAACAGATTTACAAGAGCAAAAACAAAAGAAAAATTCTT
The DNA here is from genome assembly GCF_902148855.1 of Sphaeramia orbicularis. NCBI lineage: Eukaryota > Metazoa > Chordata > Actinopteri > Kurtiformes > Apogonidae > Sphaeramia > Sphaeramia orbicularis. Next base: position 43,348,095 of record NC_043972.1, on the reverse strand, counting down.
TTAAAAAAGGTTTATATTGGGCAACGTTGAGATTGTGTTTTTACAAGACCCTTGTTCATCGGTGTATACAAGCCTGTCGTTTATAAAGACCTAGTGCTACTTTTGTGGCAGTTCCAAAATATTTTATTCTCTATATTTAACTTTTCTTAACTCTTTCAATGCCATGGGCGGATTAAATCGGCTTTACGAATACAACCTTTAAAGTGCCACGGGCCGATCAGATCGGCTTTGGAGAACACGCCATATTTGTGTACAAACAAACCATCCACCCCAATTTCTTTCTCACATTTCGATGACGTTCTTTCAAATCTTCTTGCAAATTACAATCAATAATGAATCGGCTGCGTCTGGTGCGTTTTGAATCTAAGTAGCAATCGGTCGGATGTTACAGAGCGGTTTTTGACCAAGGAAGAGCTCGCGTTTCGTTTTCTGCTTGGGAAATTTTATGAATGAATTTATGAATGAAATCATATGCAAATTAGATGGCCATTTTGTAGTAATATCGTAAACACAGCGATCTGTCAAAACAGTCCCATCTGCTAGAAAATGAGTTCTGATGACGATTCAGACTTCGATTACAAAAACGACGCGAAATACTGAAAAACGGCCAAATTCTGTGGCACTTTTAAGGCTTATTAGCCCCTTAACTGTCTGGCACCGAAAGAGTTAAGTGATTTATCACCTTTTGTTATAATATTATCCTCTGTATTTTGCAGTTTTTCAGTGAAAATCAGGTACCAAACATCTACTGTCGACCAAAAGCAGCTACTGATCTGAAATAATCCACTAATCCTATCAGTATATGTAAATAATTGGTGTAAAATGCAGTTTCTCATCTTTTCATGGTCATCAGATATGACCCCTTTGGACGTTCAGAGGCTCTGTAGTTACCACGGTAACACCGTCATCTTCTACAACACTGATTCACCAGTAAAACCCATGGAGTTTAATCAATGACAGTGGATGGACACACTGGGATTATGCTCAGTTATTAATAGATTTGCTTGAAAAGTGACTTTTTCCTCAGTTTTTTCTGTTTTGTTTGTTTTTATGTTTTTAACGCTGTGTTTTCACAACTAAATCACATGTATATATTTTGATAAAAATGTCACTTTTTCTTCAGTTTTCTCTCTTTCTGACGTAAAAATCCTGAACTTTAATCTGAGTTTTTATGAGTATCTACATGATAAGTAAATTAAATGTTGGAAAATACATGATTTTTACCGGAAAAATACAAAATACAGAGGATAGATTTGCTGCAAAACTCACTTTTTCCTCAGTTTTTTTTCTGTTTTGATATAACTTTTTAATCAACTCTGTGTTTTCATGAACATCAAAATCAAATATAGGAAATTAAATATAGGGAAATACCTCAATATCACTGGAAAAATGCAAAATACAGAGGATGATATTATAATAAAAGGTGACAAATCACTTAGGAAAAGTTAAATAGAGAGAAAAAATCATTTGGGAACTGCCACATAAATAGCACTGGGTCTTTATGGGTTAAATCTCAGATTGAAATTGAAAGTTATAAATCACTTTTATAGCAAAAATATCAATAACTGAACATAAACCCAGTGTGTCCATCCACTGTCACTGATCCAACTCCATGGGTTTTACTGGTGAATCAATGTTGTAGAAGATGACGGTGTTTCCACGGTAACTATGGAGCCTCTGAACGTCCAAATGGGTCATATCTGATGACCATGAAAAGATGACAAACTGCATTTTACACCAATTATTTACATGTATTGATAGGATTAATGGATCAATAGTCATTTATCACTTTATATTAGTAGATGGTTTTGATCACGAGTATCTGTTCGGGTCTTTATGGGTTAAGACCTACTATATCAAATTGAATACCTTTTAAATACTTTTTTTTGAAAGTATAAATGCAGATTTGTAAATTCTGGACTTTATAAGACCTCACAGCAACCCTGTATTATATGTAGTCTTTTGAAATAGCTAGGAATGAAAATTCACCACAGGTACCCTTTACAACCTTTTATCAGGCAAGCGGCTATTTTCAACAATTTCCACTTGTTTTTTTTTTTTTTGCCACTTTTGGGGAAGGAACCAATTATGAAAGAATGAATGAATGAGTTTTTATTTTTGGTTTGATTTATATATCAGTCATTGCACTTAGTACAATAATTATCATAAACATAAAAACCCAAAAAGGAATAGGCTACAAGTAAAAGCTTTTTTTTTTTTTTTTGCCTATCCTTTTCACCTGATACACTGCTTACATTAAATTATATGTACAGCATTGAGCATTCACACCATAAACCAGGGGTGTCAAACATGCGGCCCGGGGGCCAAATGTGGCCCGCCAAAGGGTCTAGTTTGGCCCCTGGGATGTTTTTGCCAAGTGCAAAAATTCCACAGTCTTGAATTGAATTAAGCAACAAAAATTTTGCTTGAATCAAGGAAAAAATCTTGAATTGAGCCACAAAAAAATCTTTAATTAAGTAAAAAAAAAAAAATCTAAAATTTAGCAAAAAATCTTGAATTAAGCAAAAAAAAAAAAATCTTCAATTAATTAAAAAAAAAAAAATCTTGAATTAAGCAAAAAAAAATCTCAATTAAGTAAAAAAAATCTTCAATTAAGCAAAAAAAAAAAAAAAAAATCTTGAATTAAGTAAAAAAAAAATCTTGAATTAAGCCAAAAAAAATCTAAAACTGACAACTTAATTTTTTTTCTTTGTGTTAGTGCAAAAAATAACATTAAATTATGAAAATATTTACATTTACAAACTATCCTGTAACACTAAAATGTGAATAACCTGAACAAATATGAACAACCTGAAATGTCTAAAGAAAATTAAGCACGATTTTAATAATTTTTCTTCCTGTTCCTCAGTGTTTAGTGTCTTTGCAGATCTGATCCATAATGCACATGGAGAAATGAGAAGTTGAGGAATAATATTGTCAAAATTGCACTAAATTTCTTACATTTTTTAATTTAAATTTCAGTTTTTTCAGGGTTTTTTTGGATAGTTTATAAAAGTAAGTATTTTCATAATTTAATGTTTTGGTTTTTTTACACTAAAACAAAGACAAAAATTTGGAGTTGTCATTATTTATAGGTTATTATGTTATTATTTTTCTGGTCCGGCCCACTTCAGATCAAATTTAGCTGAATATGGCCCCTGAACTAGAATGAGTTTGACACCCCTGGGTTAAAGGATCATTTGTAGATGTAAACATTTCCCTAATGTAATTTTTTTTGAATGACCATGAAAAGACGACAAACTATATTTTACACCAATTATTTACATGTATTGATAGGATTAGTGGATCAACAGGTATTAAACAGTTTACATTAGTATATGCTTTTTGTCACAGGTGGATGTTTGGGTCTTTAAGGGTTAAGATAAGAGAAAGGTACTGTAATTGGCTTTTTTTTTTTTTCTTTGATTTTGTCTGTATTTGAAAAAGATAAAAGGAAGGATTTGGAATTTTCCACATAAAATGCACAAGCTCACAGGAGGAAAAATGATGGAGAAAGAAAAGCACTTACTCTGAAATACCCTTCAATTTCACAAAAGCAGCCGAGGACATAATTGAGGAAAAAGCTAACCAGTAGATAGTGGATTGACACATTCAGGCCTGTCACTGGATGACTGGATGAGCTTATCAACATGTGACCCAACTGTGTAGTAGGTACCGGTATGCAGATATGCTGAACATGTCACATTGTGATCCTTTTAATTTTCTAGTCCTGCGAATCATGACAGCAGATGTTAAAAAAAAACAAAAAAAGAAGAAGAAAATGACAGCTTTTCCACAGTTACCTTTGGTTGTCTTGTTCTGTTCACACCAAGAAATGTGACGTCTTCACACATGAGGAGCGGGAAGTAGAAAACAGTGCAGACAGAATAATTAAGTTCCTAAAAATAACTGAATTTAAACCCGCACAGACCTGGTGACCAAAAGCATCTACTGATCTAAAATATTTGATAACTACACCACCATGTCAATACATTTAACCCATAAGGACCCCGTGTTACATTTGTGGCAGTTCCAAAATGATTTTTTTCTCTATATTAAACCTTCCTTAAGTGGTTTATCACCATTTATTATTATATTATCTTTTATATTTTATGTTTTTTTCAGTGAAAATCAGGTATTTTCCAACATTTAATTCACTGATCATATAGATGTTCATAAAGCTAAAAGTTGAGTATTATTATATCAATAAAATAAAGATGCAGAAAAAGTGACTTTTTCAGCAAAAATGTCATTAACTGAACGTAAAATAAGTGTCTCCATCCACTGTCATTGATAAAAACTCCATGGGTTTTACTGGAGAATCAATGTTGTAGAAGATGACAGGGTTTCCACGGTAACTACGGAGCTTCTGAACATCCAAATGGGTCATATCTGATGACCATGAAAAGATGACAAACTGCATTTTACACTAATTATTTACATGTATTGATAGGATTAGTGGATCAACAGGTATTAAACTTTTTAGATCAGTAGATGCTTTTGGTGACCGGTGGATGTTTGGGTCTTTATGGGTTAAGTAACAAAATATTAAAATACAGTTATTCATCTTTTTATGGTGATGAAATGATGATGATGAAATTCTTTATTCAGTCATCACATAATAACCAGTGTCAACAACAGCACTTCAAACATTACAAACATTACCAACTGGTTAGTGACTGAAAAGGCTCAGGCAGAAGCAAAATGCTTATATTAATGCCTGTCCGACATAACAAATTCAGCTACCCAGCATCCAATATAGGAAAAAGAAAAAAACAAAAAACCAATGTGTCCAAGCAAACAAACAAGTGAAACATAAAAAGGTGAAAATAAACCAGAGAAATAGAAAACTTAACCACCAAATTAATGGTAATTTAATGTAGACTCAAAAATAAATAATTTACCTATTACTTGGTAGAGCAGTGGTTCTTAACCTGGGTTTGATCGAACCCTAGGGGTTCGGTGAGTCAGTCTCAGGGGTTCAGCGGATGGGCTAGGCCCGTGTATGTAAACAAACGGCTTCGGAGACTCTTTCTCTGATTGACATCCAATATACGCTGTGTATTGTTGTTGCTTATAGCAGTACAACACATCCGGAAGTGTTTATAATCTCTTCCACTCGTCTGACGATGAATTATTTGAGTATTTTCCACATTGCTGTTATGACTTTTGCTACTTCCTGTTAACCACGGAGGCAGCCATGTGTACACTCCAAAAAATGATTCTTGGCTCTAATAAACATGAAGTAATATTTTAAAGTAAAATGTAACTGAAATATATGAAATTTAAAGTTTATTTATCTGAAAAAGTCAAACATAATGTGAATATGCTTAGTATAAAATGAATCTAAACAAATAAAGTAAACTTTATTAACTAGATCACATAAAAAGGCTGAGCATCACAGTCAAACAGTTTATGTAAAAGTTTGCATTAACTAAATCAAATCTGACTGAAGGTATTGAATTTATTCATACTGACTCAATATGATAGAAAAAACATTGTATTAAATGCAACTCTTTACATTAAACTTATGTAATAAAATTACATGGAAAATTTACATGTAATTAAAATACATAAAGTCAACATTTTTGGCTTAATTATTTTTTTGAGTGTAGCGTTTGTTTACATTTTTCGGTCACCGCATTGGTCAGTTACAATCATGTGATGACCGACGCACCATCACGGATGGAGAAAGAGAGTGGCACTTGCCAAGGTGAAGCCACGCATTTCTGAACTGGTCTCTCAAAGGCAACAGCAGAAGTCACACTGATTTGCAGTAAACATTCATTATTATTGTAGCCTGATGGAAATTAGGTGATGGGTGTATGTTAAAATGTTAAAAATGATAAATAACATAAATACAATAAGTTCATTATTGGAATACATAAGGTTAAAAATTAAAACCATTTCAGTGTGGTAATATTAAAAAAGGTCATGTCTTTGTGAAAAGGTATGGAATCTGTTGTGAGTTCATGCACTGTATTGGTTTTGTTCTTTGAACACAGTGATGTTAATGCACGGTTCATTTTGTGCACCAGTAAAACATATACCTGTGTCTTGAATTTGAAAAAAAATCATATTTTATTTTTTAATAAAGAAGGGTTCAGTGAATGCGCATATGAAACTGGTGGGGTTCAGTACCTCCAACAAGGTTAAGAACCACTGTGTTAGAGCTTAACAATTGTATCCTTAAAAAATTGCCTTACATACCATTTTTTTAACATCAAAAATGGGCTACACATTCTTAAGTCCATGCTGGCCTCATTCCATAGTTTAACTCCAACAACAGATATACATCTTCTTTTAGTCTCTTTTTTAGCTTTTTGTACAACAAATTTACAAACATCTCACAAATCATATTTAGACTCATGTGTTGAGAAGAACCTTTGTACACAGACAGGGAGTCACTTTAATTTGGTTTTATACATTATTTGCATTATTTTATTCTAAACCAAATCATTAAATTTCATAATATGGGATTTCATAAACAATTCATTAGTATATTCATAGTAACCGGCCTTATTAACCCTTTCATGCATAGTGGTCACTACAGTGGACAGCTATTCTACAGCTGTTCTCTTGTATATTCATGGATTTTGTTGTTCTTTTCGTTGTTTTTTTGTTTTTGTTTTTTTACACATATCTTCATTAAAGTTATAAGACACTACATATCTTTTCTGACATGAATTGGTAACATTATGTAGATTTCTCCTGAGGATAAACCCCAGAATCATAAGCCTTCCCCACAGTTTTCACACAATTTATCAGTAAATACATGTTTCTGTGTGTCAGAAATTAAACGTGTGGTTTCCAGCTGAGTGGATATTTTTGCAACTTCATGAAAAATAGGTTCATAAGAATTTTTTTGTCATTATTACTTTTTTTTAATGTATTTTTATTATTATTATAATTTTTTTTTTTTTTTTTTTTTTTTTATTTATTTTTCAGAAGAAAATTTTCTATCACATTGTTTTTTTCATGCCTAAAGAGGAATAAAAACACTCAGGAAAAATTTTTGATTAAGGTTCTCATAATTCGTGCATGAAAGGGTTAATAACACGTATGGCTCGTTTTTGTAGGAGGACTATAGTATTTACAGTTTTATATGTCGAGCCCCACACTCCCACACAATATGACATATAAGGAAGTATAAGTGAACAGTAAATTATATGTAACGCCTTGTGGTTGAGTATATTACTGGACTTTTTGAACTTTTTTGTACTTTCAACTATGTCTACAAATTAGTAGAATATACTTCATAGTAGTATAGTAACATCATAAAACTGAAATCATTTAAGTGCATTGGAATTAAAGCATTTTAGTAAATACAAATTCCGGGCTTACAGTGTGTATTTAGCCCACACATTTGAGCTAACTATTGTTTTTTACGGAAAGATGATATTTACTGCCAATTAAACACCTTTAAAATGTAATGTCAATCATCACATATAGCCTAGTTAGTCATTAAAACATTGGTGTTTTTTTAAAACAATGCAAAAAAAAACATTAAAGAGCCAGTCTTTTCACTGAACAGCTCCCTTTAAAGAGCCAAAAGTCCCATCACTATAAAATATTTCTAGGTCTTTAAGGGTTAATTAAATCGCGTATCAGAAGACATTCCATTAATTAACATTCCAGTTCCGGTTGTCTGTGTGTAAAAGAGCCTGTTATGTTTTTAAGCTGTGCGTGATGATCATGTTGTTATGACTAGACTCGACTTTATGTGAAGACAAACCTCATTTGAATGCACGCTCTGTCGTCTGAATGTTTCCAGCGTAGACTTTAACACATGACAGCGTGATGGACATGAGAATTAGCTCCACTATGACGAATTTAAGAAACTTTGAAGTTCCATGCTGAGCGACGCTTCTGGTCTCATCTTGCACGCTGTTTGATTGATGGCTTCATCCAATGTTCCAGACGGTACCATAAATATGTACCTTTTCGACACGGATGGTCTCAGTGGGAATCGTGTTCCCGACGCTGGTGGAGCGTAAAGGATAAAACCTGGTACGAGCGGTGCGTTTCATGGTAACGCTGCCCACATCCATAGGGCGTGAGGGTTCTATTCGGGGGGGGGGGGGGTTTGATGAGTATTAAAACGACGTGAATCATCCGCTGTGAACTTCAGAGTCAGCAGAGATTTGAGACTAATGTGCCAGATAGTGCACCATCATCAAAACACCAAACGAGGGAATGTCTTTTGTCAGAATATTCATCCCTCCTGTAGAGATCACAGACTCGCTTCAGCGTCAAAGCAATTTGTCACCCATCTGTATGTTGCCATATTGTGTTGTCAGTGAACAGCTCTGAAGGCTGGAAACACAGGAAAATCCAGAACTTCCTCAACTGTTTCTTATATTAAAGGGTACCTGTAGGGAATGTTCATCGCTAGCTGTTTCAAAAGGTCACATGATCAATTCCCTCAACACTTCGTTCACCAGATATCACTGCCCTGGAGTTCTTTCTATGTTTATTATGTTTCTTTCATTATTGTTTACTGCAGCTTTCACTTAAACTCTTAACCAGGGCCAGACTAACACTTCATTGTACCCTGGGCAACAATATTCAAGGGCCCCATCATCACAACCCCATCATCTGGCAAAACACAGAATAAGTTCCAGGAATATATGTAAATATACCCCATACTTCAATATCTAACTAGAAGCACTCGGAGAGCGCAGACCTCCGCCAAGGCTGATCAGTGGCCTCCTCCGTGGGCCCCCCCACGCCAAGGAGGTTATGTTTTTGCCAGGGTTTGTTTGTCTGTCTGTCTGTCTGTCCGTTAGTGTGCAACATAACTCAAAAAGTTATGGACAGATTTTGATGAAATTTTCTGGTCTGTGCCCCCCCCCCCCCGTGGGCCCCCCCACCCCCGATCACCACCAAAATTTAATAATTTCTTCCTTATCCCATTTCCAACAAACCCTGAAAATTTCATCAAAATCTGTCCTTAACTTTTTGAGTTATGTTGCACACTAACGGACAGACAAACAAACAAACAGACAGACAGACAAACAAACCCTGGCAAAAACATAACCTCCTTGGCGGAGGTAACTATCATCAAATGCATTTTGATGTACAAATGTGTAAATGCTCGTAGAACTACAAGTGCATCACTATAGCCTCTTGTCAAGGCCACTCACTTGCAGATGATGATATGAAAACAAAACACATTAGCATCAGTATAATCTAAAACTAGAAGCACTCGGAGAGCGCAGACCTCCGCCAAGGCTGATCAGTGCCCCCCCCGTGGGCCCCCCCACGCCAAGGAGGTTATGTTTTTGCCAGGGTTTGTTTGTTTGTCTGTCTGTTTGTCTGTCCGTTAGTGTGCAACATAACTCAAAAAGTTATGGACAGATTTTGATGAAATTTTCAGGGTTTGTTGGAAATGGGCCCCCCCGTGCGCCCCCCCACCCCCGATCACCACCAAAAACCTCCTTGGCGGAGGTAATTAAACCACTACACTGCGTTCTTTAAATTTTCTGCTTTTTTAATGTCCCTCTCCTTTTTTAATTTTCGTTTGGCGCTCCCATTTAGCTGCTTCTCCATGTTTTTATTCACGTACGTCGCATATGTTGTGTAGTTCTTGACGTCTCACATCCCGCTCAGTGCAGGCACGTTGATTTGCGTCACCGCTTATTTCGCTTTTTGGACTGACCAATGAGGAGAGGGTCTCAGCTCACGGTCACAGACAGCAGGAGCAGGGTTTCTGTGCAGTGCAATGGCTCCGGGCAGCGGACAGTTTCATTTATAAGCAAAAGATAACCAAATATTTTTGTTATGCCCGAGCTACCCAGGGCCCTTCAGAGGTCGCAGGCCCCTGGGCAATTGCCCAGTTGCCCATATGGTTAATCCGGGCTTGCTCTTAACCCTTTCATGCACAGTGGTCACTACAGTGGAAAGTTACTCTACAGTTTTAATCTTGTATATTCATGGGTTTTGTTGTTTTAGTTCCATATCAACCAACACAGTGGACACTTATGCATCATCTCATAAACTGCAATTCATACCATTATTGTAACTTTGCTGTTCTTGATTGGTTCTTGAGTGGAAATCAATTGTTAGTATTTATTTTTTTGCATATTATCTCCAGGAAGTGAGTAATAACTAGTATTAGAATATGTTAAAAATGTGAGAAAACATCAGATTAGCTGCATTAAACATGGTTTCATTTCACTGTTTTCATATCACTTTATGATATTGGGTTTTAAATACATGTTTCTTTGCTTCAAGAATACAATTTGTGGTGTAGCTGAGTGGACATTTTTGTAACTCCATGAAAAACAGGTTGATTAAAAAAAAATTAAATTAAAAAAATTCAATCACATTGTTTTTTTTTTTTCATGCTTAAAGAGGAATAAAAACACTCAGGGAAAAAAAAAAAAATCTTGATTAAGGTTCTAATAATTCATGCATGAAAGGGTTAAATAATGTCTTTTAAATGAACTATAAAATCACATTTTATTGCTGATGATTTTAATGTTTATTTTAATTTTAATGTTTCTATATTTTAACTTTCTCTCCTCTTAAATGTACTTTTAGGCCTTTCCTGTGATGCTTTTATGTTTTATCTAAAGCACTGGGAGTTGTCCTGTACATGAAATGTGCTATACAAATAAACTTGCCTTGCCTTGTCTATGGGGTTATGTTAAAGATATTTTTTATCAGACAAAGATACGAGACATTAACGACCCGAAGTAAAAGTCATTGATGAGTTTATGATACAGCCAACACGGAAACAAATCCAGTACCGTCTGGATGTGGTTCATAGAACTAATGGTGTCCATATAGAGGTGGATTAAGTGAAGAAAAAAAACTTCAATATCTAATTTTCATTTTGTAATAATTTCCACAGATTTGTCTATTCATGTGCTTTTGTCATAAATTTATTAAATTGTAACGAGACTTTATGGACATCCTGTAGATCAGCAGTTCTCAACTGGTCTGTCTTCAGGACCCACTATCCCCCCTCAACGACAAGCCACAACCCAAATTGCTAAAAGTTAAACTTCTCAATTGTATTTAATAGGCCTGTAACGGTACACAAAATTTTCAGTTCAATACGTTTTCGGTTTTGAAAGCCACGTTTTTTTTTTTTTTTGTTTTTTTTTTTGGTTCAGTACGGAAAGTAAGAAAACCCCTCAAAATGTCTTTAATACATTTATGAATTTTTGAAAAATTTTCCCCCAATTTTTGAACACAACACAATATAGAAAACAGGAATATAATTCTGCTGCTATAAATCAAATAGAAAATAAAATATTACTATGTGTTTTAAAGATTAGTATTGCACTCTTCCCTGACAGGTAGTTTTGAACAAACAACAAAAATCTAATCACAGTTCCGTCAGTTCACATTCTGCATAAAAATACCAAAAAATTCCGCATGAAGTGCAACATTAACAAGATAACAAACTGGCATTCTCTTTAAACAAACTGAAGAGCAACTTTGACAACAAAAAATTACCTAAATTATTTATTTTAGGACAGATAACAAACTGTTTAGGCCACTTTGTGTACGATTTGTCGGGGGGATGTTTTTTTTTTTTTTTTTTTGGTCGGAGCTGGGAGGGTGGGGGTGTTCATAACTAACGTAACAAATTCTGGCGTGAAACGAAAGTGAAACTTTATGAACTTTCAACGTCCAACTACGGGTTCTATTCCTTTGTTATACAGCGTGCATGAGAGAGAGAGAGCGAGAGAGAGCTAGTGTAAGTGTTTTAGAACTACCGTAGTTCCTAGGGGCCAAACAACATCCATCTTGTTAACATCTCTTTCCTCGTTGTTGTCTTTCACCGGGACCTGAACTGATCCAAACTGGACTGTACTGATGGTGGAGGGTCTTCAGTCTCTTCCTTCCAGGTTCACATCATATTTGTTGTTTTTTTTTTTTAACCTTATATCAGCTGCTATTTCGTATTTCGGGTCAATGTGCGCATCCTTCCATATGTCCGAGTGGTACTTGCGCGGATTTAAAGTTCCGCATCAAACAACGTCTTTCATTCCTTTTTCTTTTTCTCAATATATTGTGTCGTTTTGGTACAGCTGTGTACCGAACCGAACAGGTGTGTACCGAAACAGTTCGGTTCGGTACGTGTACCGTTACAGGCCTAATATTTAATAAAAAGATGGTGTGTTTTGAACCTGAGATAATAGAGAATATCACAGTATGAAAACACAGAAGACAAGTGGAATGATAAACCAAACTGACCAGCAGGTGGTGATCATAAATATGGAAATATTCCTTTTAACACTAAATTAGGTACATTTGAACCAAAACTAAAAAAGTGCAAAAATTAAAAGTGCATACAGTCACGTATTCTAGAATTAAACACACTGAGGTTTTTCTCCTCAGTGTAGGTAAAACCATATCTGATGTAGTTGTTGTCATAGCTGAGTTTATCCATGATATGAATACAAACTTTTGGGTTAATTAGCCACCTACTGTCGGGGAGTGTGCCCAGGAAAAGGCCCGCAACCCACTGAAAATGGGTTTACAGCCCACTTTTGGGTCACGACTAGGGATGGAAATCGTTAAGAATTTAATGAGTCCGATTCCATTATCGATATTGCTTATCGATCCGATTCCTTATCGATTCTCATTGGGTGAGGGAATAAAAGAGTACAAACGGGTGTGTTTGCATTAACTGTCTTTATAGTTCCATCTGCACAGAAAATATAACATATACAGTATGTACAAATAATAAGAACAGATGACGTCGGCCCCGTTTCGGGGGGGGTGTTTGGCTACAGTGAAAGTGAAACTAAAGACTCTTTATTAATTCCTCTATTGCCGCATTTCTACTACGTGGAACCGGTTTGACTCGGCTTGTCTCCCGTTGTTGTGCACCTCATTTCCTTTCCCTTCTTACCTTCGGAAACTTGTATTTGAGGAGTTACAACATTTGTTGCCCACACCGGAACCGACCCGGCGTTCACTCTGCCGCTACATTCACAAGCGCCACTAAGTATCGTATCAAATACGGGACATTCCTGTAAATGATGCACATGCTGTGGACAAATGTTTGAGGATATTGGAGGGATTCCACCCTTTTGAAGACATGGAAGCTTTGACAGTGTTCCAAGTAACTGGACCTGGTGTCGTCTGTTTAGACCGTTTCTGCCTCAACGCCATGTTGGCCACGTTCTGACCAAAACAATGCAGCGTACGTGTGACGTCATCGCGCATGCACAATGAAGGCGGAATCGATAAGCAGATTCGTTAAGCAGGCAGGCAAACAATTCCAAGGAATTGAGCTACTGGGAACCGGTTGTCAAAAAGAACCGGTTCTCGATTCCCATCCCTAAATACGACCGTACAAAGTGAAAGTGAAACTAGGATGCTTTATTAATTCCTCTGTCTCCTGCTGTCGTGCAGCACCTCATTTTCCTTTTCCCTACCTTTAGAAACTTTTATTTGCGGGGGCAGGACATTTGCCCCCCCAGAACAGGGCCCAGATGATGCCCTGGTGTTTGCTCTGCCACTAGATTCACAAGCGTTGCTAAATAGTGTATCAAACACGTGACATTCCTGCAAATGAATCACATGCTGTGGACAAATGTTTGAGCATATTGGAGGGATTTCCCCCCTTTGAAGAAATGGAAGTGGCCCTGGTGTCATCTTTTTTCAGGAAATATAGCCATACTTTGGAGCATTTCTGCCTCGACGCCATGTTGGCTACGTTCTTAACCAAAACAATACAGCGTACATGTGACGTCATCACTCATCACGCAACAGAGACGGAATTTATAAGCAGAATCGTTAAGCAGGCAGGCAAACGATTCCAAGGAATTAAGCTACTGGGTTCCCGTCCCAAGTCACGACCCACCAGTTGAGAATCACTGCAGTAGATCAGATGCCAAATGATCACAATCTAAAATTCATGAGACATAGCCTGGTCCTAATTATGTGCAAAAACACATATTGCTGTGGGTATTGCACATATTTGATTTAAGGCGTATTATTCTTGACATCTTTTCCACATTTTACCCTGAAATATGCTACGGTCTCAGTTTTCCTATCAGGGTTCTTTGAAGAAACCCATGCAGCTGCAGGATACGATGAAATCAAGGGGGTTGAGGACTCTTGCTGCGCCTTAAGCAGAGATCTGTTCTAATTAGTTGTCCAGAAAAAGCTGCAAATTGTTCAGCCCACCAGTTAATCGCGGTCTCTCCAGAGTCTTGCTGAGGCCACAGAATGGAAACGGCGTGGTGATCTTCAGTGGTGGTGCAGCCCACACAGGTCGCTAATTCTTCGTATACATATCTCAACTTCATTTACCTCATTTGTTTGTTTTTTGTTATGTTTTGGGTTTTTTTGCCTTGAAAAGGGGTGTATTTCCACTAGTGGGGAAAAGCAGTCGGTGGCCCATTTATCTGCCATTGACTTCCAAACCATTGTAACTGCAGTGCACAGTAGTGTTGGCTGGAAATCAAACGCCGTCGTCCCAGGAAGCTCATCCTGGGAGTCCTTGTGAATGACAGTGGTAAGAGCAGTGAAACACACACACATACACACACAGGGGTTTGTGTTGTGGAGTGTGTAGTTTAGTGCAAACCCAAAGTGTGTTGTCGACAGATGCATGATGCCAGCTCTAAGGTATGACAAGTCACTAGGGGAAAACCGCAGATGTAATAGTTGGAGGAAAGGCCTGGAGCTCAGTGTTATGACAGTCATTTCACACTGTTTGTGGTTCTTCTAGATTACTCTTACTCATCGTTGTGAACTATAAGCTAAAGCTGAGCAGTGTGTTTGGTGTATATCCAAATAAAGATTCCAGACTTTTTCCAGAACTCATATTTTTCCCCAAGACCTTGACTTTATGTACTTTTATACTTGCATGCCTACTATTGAGATTGTACCTGTGTAGTAGAAAAGTATGTTACCCCGCCCCCCGAAAGGGAGGCAGTTGGTATTGTTTTTGGTTTGTATGTGAATGTGAATGAATGTTTATTTCAGTTAAATACAAAATACTAAACACATACATATTTAAAAAACAAACAAACATAAAATTAACACATTTTGTAACTGAAAAAGGAAGAAGCTGAAGCTGGAGGCTTATTTCTGCTTCTCCTATTCACATCCTTAGTCCAAGTCCACACCTGAAGTTGCAGCAGATAAATACTTAAACACTAATTATACTACATTCAGTGTTATAAGTCATTTTGTAATCATATTACTTTCATAGCCCTCCATAATTTGACAAATTAAATTCTTTTTGAAACTCAACAGTTAGCTACACAATTTCACTTCATCCTTCAGTTCGTTCCATAGCTTGACACCAATAACTGAAACACTGTGATATTTAACGTTTGTTCTTACTTTACCTTTTTCAAACACAAACATCCCTCTTAAATTATAATGTCCTTCTCTTAACTTAAAAATTTTCTGAATACAAAAAGGAAGGTTTTTACTTTTAACGCGAAACATAAATTCCATTGTTTTTAAATATACAATATCGAAAAATTTTAGTAAACCAGATTCTACAAAAAGTGGATTACTTGATTGGAGATAACCAGCTTTGTTTATGACTCTAATAGCTTTTTTTTGGAGTTTAATTATCGGGTCTAAATTAGTTTTATACACATTGCCCCATATTTCCACACAGTATGACATATATGGCATTACAAGTGAACACTACAATATATGCAAACATTTTTTGCTTAACAAGTCCCGAGTTTTATAAAGAATCGCAACAGCCTTGGACATTTTGCGTTTGATATATTCTATTTGTGGTTTCCAACAGAGTTTATGGTCAATAATCACTCCCAAAAATTTTGTTTCATACACCCTTTCAATTTCAATTTCATTAATTTTCAGTTTTATATCATAATTTCCCCTAGCACCACCAAAAAACGTAAATTTTGTTTTATCTTCATTAAGTGATAACTTATTTACGTCAAACCATTTTTTTAACTTGACCAATTCCTTCTCCTTTGTATGTTTGTTTGTTTGTTTGCTAACACTCTAGTAGCAAAACTATTGGCTGAATTCATACCAAATATGGTTTATAGATTGCCAGTGACTATGGCTGCATGATTAATCGATTTTAAATAGAGCCCGACCGATTAATCGGCGCCCCCCTCCCCTGCTCACACGCTCTGACAAGGATGGACTGCTTATACCCCCCCACCCCGCTCTGACCCCCACCCCGGCAAAAATCACGGACTGCTACTGTGCGCTCTGATGAGAATGGACCGCTAACACACATCCCCCCCCCCCCCCCCCCCCCCCTTCTTATGAAGTATTCACCCCCCACTCACACACCCATGTCTGTGCACTTCCTGTCTACCTCACAGTTTCATTCTGTAGGCAGGCCTGGGTGTTAATAGTGTAGGGGAGACCGGGGTCAGTTGTATCTCTTACTATTGCTCCAATCAGGAACAACTTAGTACTCACCTAATTCACTCTGCACATGCTCAGTTTAGTCCTTAGTCCACATGGGAAGTTGTAGTGCCATGAGGCAGACACATCCAAATTTGTGAGTGAAAACATAATTGTGTGCTAAGTAATATTTTTGCTCTAATTATTTTTGTGATTGCATAGTTTGCATTTGAAAGTCGTGTAAATTATGTTTGTCAGATAAACAAAGATTTATTTGGGAACAGTAGGTCAAAGTTCAATTTTTTTTAGGAATTTTTAAAATCTTTTTTCCCCCAGTTACTTAACATAAGCAAAATTTCAAATGTCTGTAGCAGCAAAACTATTGATTGAATTCATACCAAATTTGGTTTATAGATTGCCAGTGACCCAGAATAGATCTCATTATATTTTGGGAAAAGTAGGTCAAAGTTTAAATTTTTTAGGAATTTTTTTTATAATTTTTTTTTCCCATTTACTTATAATGGGCAACATTTCACATGTCTATAAAAACATCAGTTTTGTTTCAACTTACTTCAAACTTGGCACATATATAGAGGCAACTGATATGTTGACATCGGCACATACATATGCCGTGTTTCCACTATGTGGAACCAGCTCGACTCAGCTTGGCTTGGCTCGGTATTGCTGAAGACCGTTTCCATTACAGGATACTACTGACTTTACAGTACCTGGTCATCATAGTGATGCGGCGCGTTATTTCCGAACAGATGTGTTCAGAGAGTTGCTGAAAACTCGCTCGTTGCGTGTTGTCTCGTCTGAATTTTTACATCGGCCACCAAAGACTGAATCTCCTCGACCGACCATGGTGTAGTTTTGGGCTGTCATCATGTAGATTAACCCACCGCTATATTTACTGTCAACTTCTGCATCTGTTTTTTGTAAAATGGCGGGTCACAGAGAAAACTGTCTGACCAATCAGTGGTCTGCATTGTTATATGTCATGGTGATACCGAAAAACTAGTACCGGGTACCAGATTCCAGGTCCTTTTTTTGGAATGGAAACACAAAAAGGCCAAGCCGAGTCGAGGCGAGTCAAGTCGAGTGGGTACCTTGCAGTGGAAACGCGGCAATAGACATGATGACATCAGCTGGATCAATGCCAAAATAAGCTACAATATGTGTGAGGGGCGGGGTTTGTTGTGCCTGGAACCACTTGTTTTAATAAATGAATGGATGCATAATCCACAGTATATTACAGTCTACTCTCGTTAAACCGCCCGCCGTTATACCGCCATTTCCACCTATCGCCATCCGCCAGCCCAGTTCCATGCACAAACAACACTTATACCATTGATTTCCCGACCGTTATACCGCCAGCGTGATTGCCATTGAGTACACATACATTTTAACAATGCACTGAAACAAACGCGCCAGACGCTGATCACGACAAGCTACGAGTAGGTCTACGGAACGGCCACCGTTCATTTATCGCAGAACACTCGGTAGGTCAGGATGTCGGGAAGAGGACGTGGGATTAAGCCAAAGCCTCAAGATGATGGGGTGTCATTTCCCGACACGGTATAATAATGCTTAAAATGTTTCCCCACTTTAAATGATCCCTTACAACATAACAGAATCAAGATTTATTTAGAAACGCAATTAGAACGGGTTAACGGAGGCAGCATAGACATCATATAGTAAAGACATGCACATTATGGACGCAACCTGTTGTAACGCCATTTTCGCTATACCACCAATTTGGCCGTGAACGGAAGTTGGCGGTATAACGAGAGTAGACTGTATGTTTGATTCACAGGAACATTTTCAGAACTTATGAAAATCAAGTGCATGGATATCACACAAACAAGTGTCATCAATCCTAACTATTATTTTATGTTTTCCTCATGCATTTCTGATCTCACAAGATTTTGTACCTTTGTACGTACTCTAAAATTCAACAATGAGAGAAAGTTTTTTCCATACTTTATTAAGACTAAAGTCTAAAAAACAAACCAACAAAAAAACTGTGGGACATATTTTTTCAAACCTCATCACTTTCACCGTTCATCGGACCTCTCATTATGTCTCCAGCTTCATATTCCAAACTCTCTCCCACAGGCGACATCTCATTATTCCGTCTTTCCTTAGGCTTTTGGTTCAGAGGCTGCTTATCATCTCTTTTTTACATCATGGCCTCAGAGAAACCTCATAGTTTAGATCGTCTCTGTGGTGTGCCAGATGGTTCTTTGCCTCTGCGTCATCTATTGAAATTGTTAAACACGGCCCTTGTTGGATTTGTCTAATCTTTCAGTGGTTGTGGCTTGTAGTGGCTGTGCTGCCAAATACTGGTGACCGACTGCAGCTTCATATTCTGGAGCTAAAAACATCAGGTTTGGAGCAAGATTTATATAGAAACATGGCATACAGTATCTACTACAGTGAATGTCGGCCGTCTGCTGTGTTTATTTATTTTTTTTACAAATAGACTATAATGATCTGCAAAAAAAGACAGAAAAACCAGAGCTTAGCTTGACTCAGATTCATTCATCGGAGCAGGTGGAAAATATATAAGCAGGTTTTCATACACTAGTCAACATTTGCTAGGGATCAGAACTATAACTTTGCTACAGGGGTTGGACAAAATAATGGAAACACCTTCACCTCAAGATGATAATGCCCCAATCCATACAGCTAGAATTGTTAAAGAATGGCATGAGGAACATTCTAATGAAGTTGAGCATCTCGTATGGCCGGCACAGTCCCCAGACCTCAACATTATTGAGCATTTTTTATTGTCAGTTTTAGAGATTCAAGTAAGACGTCCATTTCCACCGCCATCGTCTCTAAAAGAGTTGGAGGGTATTCTAACTGAAGAATGGCTTAAAATTCCTTTGGAAACAATTCACAAGTTGTATGAATCAATACCTCGGAGAACTGAGGCTGTAATTGCCGCAAAAGGTGGACCTACACCATATTAAATTATATTTTGTTGATTTTTTAAGGTGTTTCCATTATTTTGTCCAACCCCTGTATATTCGGGGGTGTAATTCTGGAAACTTGAAAATGTACTTTCCCAGTGGAGTACAGCCTGCGGATGCGGATGGTGGCCACACACATTATTGACATCACACCGTATGTGTTTCAGAACATTCTGAGTGGTTTCAGTGAAAACAAAATTGGAAGAGTAATTGTTGTGAACTCTAATTTCTAGGGTTGTAACACCCTTTTGCCAGAAAGTGCAATAAAAATGTATGTTTTTTTTTTACCTTTTGGTCCATTTTTCTTTACATGACTAGCCAAAGTACACACATAATATATGAAGTCACCCAAAATATTATACAACATCAATTATTGTGCAAATATAAAACTGATCCCTAGCAAATGTTGACTAGTATATTTTGTTCAAGGCCAATGTATAACCCTGCACTGATAGAAATCGTTCCACTAATGCAGTCAGAAGCACACCTAAAAAATGGCATTTGGTGATTCGTACTTCCTAGATCACTGGTGTCAAACATACGGTCCGTGGATCAAAACCAACCCCCCAACAGGTCCAATACAAGAGATGCATTACACTGAGAATACTAGCACTTATTTTAGTTCAGGTTCCATATTCAGCCTAATTTGACCTCACGTGTCAGTAAAATATTATCATAATAACCAATTTAATTTAATTATTTAATTTAATAACCACTTTTTAAAAAAAATTTGGCATAAAAAGAAGTAAAATTGTTTACATTTTACAACTATTCTTTCTGCAAAAAATGTGAATAATCTGAACAAATATGAACAAACTGAAATGTGATTTTAACAAAATTCTACCTGTTACTAAATGTTTTGTGCTTTTGAAAAGAGAATTTAATTTATTTGCACAAAATAAAAAACAACAACATTCAAACAAGTTACAAAATTGTGCAGGAGAGGTTAGAAGCCAAAAAAAAAAAAAAAAAAAGGCTTATATAAATACCTCCCCCCGAAATGAACAATATACAAAAAAATAATTAAAAAAAATACAATATAACTGAAATAATAAACTAAAGTAAAAACAATAAAAATGTAATCCACATTACAAATCATCAAATACAAATCAAGTGATTATACAGCCTTACATTTTTTCATGAATTAAAGTCTTTTTCAGATGCTTTTTAAACAATGATAAAGTAGATGTTGATTGAAGTTCAGGTCGTAGATTATTCCACAGATTTGGTCCACGATATTTCAGAGAATACTGACAGACTGAAGATAAAATTTGCTTGAAAATCGTGTCGGAAAGTTGTGAATAACAGAAGACAACATAAAGAAATGGTGAAAAACTTTAGGAAGAATATGAGTTAAGTGAACATATTTGTACATGAAGACACAGGTCTGGTAAACGTTGACATCAAAAACTGAGAGAAGATTGAATTTTTTGAAAAGAGGAGCAGATGAGTTGAGTCTCTTAGAAAAACTGATCATTCTTAAAAATTTCTTTTGAATTAAGAGAATCTTATTGAGATACGTGGGACAGGTTGCCGCCCAAACAGTATTGCAATAAATAATGTAAGGATAAATTAAGCAATAATAAAAAGTCAAGAAACAAGAATGATTTATCAATGAACAAACTCTGTTCAAAATGTCGAATGACTTCATGATTTTTTTACAGACAAGATTAATATGAGATTTCCAATTCAGTTTTTCATGTACAATAACACTCAAAAATTTAACGAAA
This sequence comes from Sphaeramia orbicularis, assembly GCF_902148855.1. Classification (NCBI taxonomy): domain Eukaryota; kingdom Metazoa; phylum Chordata; class Actinopteri; order Kurtiformes; family Apogonidae; genus Sphaeramia; species Sphaeramia orbicularis. The sequence goes on along the minus strand of NC_043972.1, from coordinate 43,327,061 downwards.
GATACCTGGGTTATTTTCAAAGTTATCTATGAATATTTTGTTGTTTTCCTTGTTATAGCTCTTATTTTTATTAAAAAATATGATAAAATTAGATTTTTGGGTATTCAGAGAGAGTTAATTCATTTGAAACCATCGAGAAATAGACGATAGTTCTTCATTTTCTTCTTTAATCAGTGTATTGAAATTTTCATGTGATATAACCAAAGGTGTTTTTTTGTTGATCCGCTGGGATTTGTAAAATGTAATGCACTTGCGTAAATGAACTGAGACATAATATATTTAAAATGTATATATTTATTTATTTAATTTTGCACAACAAGAGCAAAAAAAACAAACAAACATTAGGACAAAGAAAGAAACAAATTATGCAGGTGAGATCAGAAAACCCCGTGGGGCTTATAAAATTAACCCTTTCATGCATACTGGTCACTACAGTGGACAGCTATTCTACAGCTGTTTTCTTGAATATTCATGAATTTTGTTGTTCTTTTCATTGTTTTTTTTTTTTTTTACACATATGTTTATCAACGTTTTAAGACACTACATATCTTTTCTGACATGAATTGGTAACATTATGTAGATCTCTCCTGAGCATAAACCCCCAGAATCACAAGCGTTACCCATAGTTTTCACACAATTTATCAGTAAATACATGTTTCTATGCGTCAAAAATTAAACGCATGGTGTCCAGTTGAGTGGACATTTTTGCAACTTCATGAAAAATAGGTTCATAAGAATTTTTTTTTTTCATTATTATGTTTTTTTTATGTATTTTTTAATTAAAAAAAAAAAAAATATATATATATATATATATATATATATATATTTTTTTTATTTTATTTTTTTAAATTTATTTTTCAGAAGAAAGTTTTCAGTCACAGTGTTTCAGTGTTTTTTTCATGCCTTAAAGAGGAAGAAAAACACTCAGGAAAAAAATTTGATTAAGGTTCTCATAATTCGTGCGTGAAAGGGTTAATCTCACCTCGTTACAGCATTAGCTTAAAGAAAGACAATAGGAATAAAACAAAAATATACTAAGTACTACAAAAAAAAAAAAAGAAGAAAAAACACTATTTTAACCCTTTCATGCATGAATTATGAGAACCTTAATCAAGATTTTTTTTTTTTTCCTGAGTGTTTTTATTCCTCTTTAGGCATGAAAAAAAAAAAAACAATGTGGTTGAATTTTATTTATGTATTTATTTTTTTAATCAACCTGTTTACACAACCTGTTACAAAAATGTCCACTCAGCTACACCATGAATTTTATTCTTGAAACAAAGAAACATGTATTTAAAACCCAATATCATAAAGTGATATGAAAACAGTTAAATGAAACCATGTTTAATGCAGCTAATCTGATGTTTTCTTACATTTTAACGTATTCTAATACTAGTTATTACTCACTTCATGGTAATAAGATTATATGCAAAAAAATAAATATTAACAATTGATTTCCACTCAAGAACCAATCAAGAACAGCAAAGTTACAATAATGGTATGAATTGCAGTTTATGAGATGATGCATAAGTGTCCACTGTGTTGGTTGATATGGAACTAAAACAATAAAACCCATGAATATACAAGAGAACAGCTGGAGAAGAACTGTCCACTGTAGTGACCACTATGCATGAAAGGGTTAATACATTTCAGTTCGTTCGTGCTATTCACATTTTGTTAAGGATAGTTTACAGATATAAACATTTTTTCAAAATGTTATTTTACTTTTTTCACTTTAAAACAGGGGTGTCAAACTTGCGGCCTGGGGGCCAAAACCGGCCCGCCGAAGGTTCCAGTCCGGCCCACGGGATGAATCTGCAAAAATTACACTTCAGATATTAACAATCAAGGATGTCGAACTCGTTTTAGTTCAGGTTCCACATACAGGACAATGTGATCTCAACTAAAATAATAACATAATAACCTATAAATAATGACTCCAAATTTTCTTAGTTTATTGCGAAAAACATAATAGTACATTACACCAATAAATAATGACAACTCCAAATTTTTCTCTTTGTTTTAGTGTAAAAACTTACATTCAATTATGAAAATATTAACATTTACAAGCTATCCTTTAACAATGAAATATGAAAAACCTGAAATTTTGTAAGTAAAATTTTAACCTTATACTTCCTGTTATTGAATATTTTGTGCCTTTGTAGATCCAATCCATAATATGCATGTATAAAAGGTAAGTTGAGGTATAATATATAATATAGTTAAAATTGCACTTATTTTTCTCAAGAAATCTCAGTTTTTTCAGGTTATTCACATCATTTTTGTTTGGATAGTTGGTAAATGTACATATTTTCATAATTTAATTTTGATCGCACTAAAACAAAGAGAAAAATTTGGAGTCGTCATTATTTACAAGTTATTATTATGCTATTGTTTTACTGGTCCGGCCCACTTGAGATCAATTTGAGCTTAATGTGGCCCCTGAGCTAAAATGACTTTGACACCCCTGCTTTAAAACATAGAGAAAAGTTTGGAGTTGACATTATTTCTATATTATTATGTTATTCTTTTACTGGTCCGGCCCACCTCAGATCATATTGGGTTGAATGTGGCCCCTGAACTATAATGACTTTGCCCCCCCGCCGTAGGTTAATGTTACAGAAACACACACTAACGCCTCTATTGCATTATTAGCTCTAAATGGCTGTACTTCTCTTTAGATCATTACAGTTATTACATAATCATCATTTGAGGTGGATAACAATAATGGCCAACCTTTTCCACCTGTATAGGAACAGCTGAATGAAACCGAAATGGAATGAACTGAAACGTAATATTATTTTCACCTTGTTTCCGTAGCTGGATCTAGAGGTTTGACTGGTCATTTTGTTGTGTTCCCTTCTTGTCACCACAGATTATTGATCTCAGAATGAGTGCAGCCACTCTCAAGGAGTTTTGTTTCTAGTATTCCAAAGCGGCTATTGATGTGTTAGATGATAACTTTTGTTTTAACTCTTTCGATGCCAGACAGTTAAGGGGCTAATAAGCCTTAAAAGTGCCACAGAATTTGGCCGTTTTTCAGTATTTCACGTCGTTTTTATAATCGAAGTCTGAATCGTCATCAGAACTCATTTTCTAGCAGATGGGACTGTTTTGACAGATCGCTGTGTTTACGATATTACTACAAAATGGCCATCTAATTTGCATATGATTTCATTCATAAATTCATTCATAAAATTTCCCAAGTAGAAAACGAAACGCGAGCTCTTCCTTGGTCAAAAACTGCTCGGTAACATCCGACCGATTGCTACTTAGATTCAAAACGCACCGGATGCAGCCGATTCATTATTGATCGTAATTTGCAAGAAGATTTGAAAGAACGTCATCGAAATGTGAGAAAGAAATGGGGGTGGATGGTTTGTTTGTACACAAATATGGCGTGTTCTCCAAAGCCGATCTGATCGGCCCGTGGCACTTTAAAGTATGTATTCGTAAAGCCGATTTAATCGGCCCATGGCATTGAAAGAGTTAAGAAAAGTTAGTAAGCATTGGTTAGTCAAACAGTCGGCATCTGTTTTTACGAGTTAACTCAGTTTTATTTGAGGTGGGAGGAGGTTTATGTTTTTACTTGCTGGTAATGTAGAGGTAATGTTTACGCCTCTGTTTCAGCTTTAGTGCTGCATATGTTCAGTAAAGTCTGAAAAAGTGAAATAAATGGTATGCCTATGGTTCAGTTTTTTTTTTTATTTTTTTTTTTATTTGTATTATTTTGGTTTGGATGGAGCGCTTCAATATAAAAGTAATTAAAAAGCTCATCATTATTCTGTATTTGAAACCTAAAAACCAGATGGAAATGTTATTTTTTTCTAAACTGTATGTATTTGTTGATATTCAACAGCAGGGGATGTGAATTGCACTCTACACCGGATTAGGGCCAAGGGAATAAAATATGATAAAATTAAAATATCCTACTAATAGCAGCCAAAAAAGCCATCACAAGAAAATGGCTTTCATCGGAAAGCTCAACGCTGAGTATGTGGATGGACATTACAGTGGACATATATAAGATGGAGAGACTTACTGCAGAGGTGAACTATAAGAAGGACTTGTTTGTTACGCGCTGGAAGAAATGGATGGAATACATCATGCCACGCAGACCGGACTTTGATGCTTTTATTTTTGTATAGAAGATTAGATATAGTAAATATAATAACTGCAATTCACTCCCTACTTGTTTATGTTCTTTTTGTTTGTTTCATTGTTAAAAAACGGGACATTCAGATTAACATAATGTTGATGACATTTAAAATGAATATCCTTGTCAAAATTGATACAGAATGTCAATAAAAAGTGAATTAAAAAAAATAAATAAAATACAATAAAATTAAATAAAAGTGGTTATTAGTGTGGTTAGATTTTATATGATATCATGACATCATTTTATATTGCAATTATTATTATATTTTTGTCCTTAGAGTTAATTTTGCTCATGTTTCAAATACAATGTACAATGTTTACATGTATATATTAATGGAAAACTCATGTTTTACCACTTTAAAAGTTTAGAATGTTCTAACTCTAAATTTCTGATATTTCTTAAAAAATGTCTGTAAACCTCAACAAAGTAATAATTGGACATTTTTGGTGATCACTCTTGATATGAGCTGATGTTCACTAATTACTACTTTGACATTAAGATGCTTTAGAATATTATCATAATAACCTTTTTTGCCATATTTCCATAAAATAGAAAGAACTCCATTAAGAAGAAACGTGATTCCTTGAAGTAACACAATCACATTCTTATTTTAAAGCAATTGTATAATGAAAACACTAAAAATCTTAGAAGTATAAATAAATTTCTTGAAATCACCCTACATTTAAACTGTTTTCAGGTTTATACTGAAAATACAGCACCTTCTTTAACCCATAAAGACCTAGTGCTACTTTTGTAGTAGCCCCCCACCCCCCAAAAAAATTTTTTTTCCTCTATATTTAACATTTCTTAAGTGATTTGTCACCATTAATTACAAAATAATCCTCTGTATTTCATATTTTTCCAGTAAAAATCAGGTATTTTTCCCATATTTAATTCACCGATCATGTAGATGTTCATAGAAGTTCAGATTAAAGTTGAGATTTATTATGTCAAAAACAGAGAAAACGAAAGAAAAAGTGTCATTAAATCATCATTAAATGAACATAAAAGAAGCATCTCCATCCACTGTCATTGATCCAACTCCATGGGTTTTACTGGTGGATTAATGTAGAAGATGTTTTGTTTCCATGGTAACTCCGGAGCCTCCGAACGTCCAAATGGGTCATACACTGTAAAAAAAAAAAAAAAAAAGGGTAATATTTCGGCAGCAGGGGTGCAGAAAAAACACTGTTAAATAACCATCTCATAAAAATACGGTAATTTTCCATAATTAAAATACAGTTTTTTGCCCTAACTTTACATGAGATTTTGCATGTATTTTTGACTTTTTAATGTTTAATAAAGAACATTTACATGTATTAAAACAATCAAATTACCTATAAATATATAAATAATTTTCAATGAGACTAAGTTGTCCAATCCACTGATAAAAACTATATTTAGACAGTTTATCAGTGAAACCTCCCGTAATTACACAATATATTTGTCAATTAACAAACAAGTCTTGTTAAACTAACAGAGCAAATACTTCTTTTATGGTTAATTGTCAGTAATTTTATTTTATTTTTTTATTTTATTTTATTAATTTTTTTTTACAGTAATAAACTTTAAATTAACAGTTTAATCTCATAAATAGAAAATAAATATTTGTGAAATTATGATACATTTGCAAATGTATTTTAACTGTATTTTTCTGCGAAAAAGAAAAAAAAATTCTTTTAAAAAAATGGAAATTTTATGGTTATTCACAGTTACAGTTTTTTTGTGTTGTTTTACATTTGACATGTAAAATCACAGTCTGTTTTTGGAGTTTCATTAATATTTTCCTGTATCTTAAAAATACAGGAGAAATCTGTCAAGTAAAAGGTGAAAATTCTGTTAAATTACAGATTTTTTTTTTTTTTTTTTACAGTGTATCTGATGACCATGAAAAGATGACAAACTGTATTTTACACCAATTATTTACATGTTTTGATAGAATTAGTGGATCAACAGGTATTAAACAGTTTAGATCAGTATGTTTGGCGCCTTATGGGTTAAAAAAAAGATAAATTGAACAGAATCCCAATTATTTGAGTGACATTTTCCTGATTAATATAAACTCCTAGTGCTCATGCTGCATCAAAAACATCCTCTTGTACGTTTTGGCAATTAAACACTTATCCTTTGTTAGTATTCCGTCCAATAAAACACACTATCCATTAGGGCTGTGCAATTAATCGAAATTCAATTACGATTTTGATTATTACACGCAACGATTACAAAATTATGTAATCGAGAAAAAACGATTATTAATTTTGAGTCGTTTACTTCACGCGCACGCAAGCTACCATGAGCTGCTCTGCCCCGCCCCCCTCTAAGCTATTGCTGCCAGCTAGCCGGCAGGTCCACCCCAAGAGGAAAGTTGTACCTAGCGGTCTGGAAAAACAGCAGGAGAATCGCAGCAGAAGTGCTTGGTAAACAAAAAAGGCAAGTCCAATTCAATTGTATGGAATCACTTTGGGTTTGATGAAGAAAACGAAGAGCAAAAACACATCACGTGCAAAAAGTGTTTCGTAGTTGTGTCCGCACCAACCACTAACACAACAAACCTTTTTAACCATCTAAAGTTGAACCACCGCGACCTTTATCATAATCTTATGAAAAACTAAAACACATAAAAAAAACTTCGTCCACAATGCAATCTTTAGTCTCCGAATCTCTTTACGCTGCAACTCCCGTATTAACCTAACTGAAACCTCACGGCACGCCACTGAATTTACTATGTTTCATACTATACTGAACATACTTGAATTTATAATTTGCACTTTACGTGAGTTTTTTTTTTATTGCTCCAGTTCTATGGCAAGTCTAGAGCAGTTTAATTCCAGTGCACTATTTGTTTACAAAAGGAAACAGACTTGAATTTACAGTACACTTATTTGCATTCAAAGATTTTTTTGTTTCGTACAAAAGTGAACATACTTTGTTTTAATGGTTAAAAGCTTTATTTATATTTAAAGAGTATATTTTACATTGTTTTGCAAGAAAAAAATAAACAACTTTAAGGTTAACAAATAATCGTTTTTAATAATCGTGATTTCAATTATTGCTAAAATAATCGTGATTATTATTTTTTCTAAAATCGAGCAGCCCTACTATCCATTGAAATTAAGGGTACGTTTACACGGCAACACTAGGATCTAATTCCGCAAAGATTTCTCCTTTGCGTTATAAAATCATTCCACGTTAAGACGAAGCCGCTATGATAACGATCTGCGTTAACATGAGTCCACGAGGACGGCTGAATACGCTGTAGTGGCCATGCCAGACCAGTAGCTGGCGATGTAGAGCTGTAGTGAAACAGTGGCGGTAAAACACGCGCCTGCGCACAAACGATTTCTGGTTTAGACAGCCTTTAAATAAGAAGAAGAAGAAGAGGCGGATATAAGAAATGCGTCTCCGCTGGTAAGAGTGTAGACGCAGTAAGTCTAACTTTTGGTGGAGAAGCGACAGCAAACTGAGCACAGTTGAAACCGATCATTGTTGTTGTAGTTGTTCCTTCTTTTTCTGCAGCTTTATTGTGTCATAGAGGCTGGCAAACCAGCTCGGAGGCGCATTACCGCCACCAACTGGCCTGGAGTGGGTTAACTGGCGGTTCTTGGCCGCGCGCGCATGTGGTGACGTCATATTTTACCCCGGAACGCTCCGATTCACGTTAACACTGAGCTGAAATGCGGAGCGTATCGATAACATTCCACCCTGGACCCTGGTATCAAAAGTTTCCGGATTCAGGCACTCTAGGCACCGTTTCCATGTTAACAGAAGGCTAATCCGCGATGAAATCTTCCTGGAGTCGACTGAATCCTACGTCGTGTAAACGGCCCCTAAATGAACAAAGCAGAGAAAACCATGTGGACCAGCTTGTACTTGTGTTCTGGGGTTTTCCAGGACTGAAAGGCAGCGACACTGAGATAACTGTGACCCCCCGCTGTGTCATTTCCTTTCAGATGTGTTATACTTTACACTGGAAACACACTAAATGACAAAAGAATAGCTCTTAACCTTTTTTTTTTTTTTTTTAAAGAATAAGTACTCAGAGCTGTGACATTTAAAGCCCTTAAATCCATTTCAGCGTGAAGTCAAGCAATATATTCTTTCATAAAATGGAGCGAGAAAATGAATATTGCATCAGTTTGGGGGATATTCCTCTTTCTAAATACAGTGTGTGTTTGATATGATGAGAGCTGTGATATTTGCATCTTCCTCCTCAGGGATTTTAATAAAACCTTTGGTGTTAATACTGCTCAGTGTGAGTGTAATTACTTTTGCTTCGATTATATTTTACGCGGTCACGTGATCCGTGAGAGCGTCGTCGACAATGCACGACGTCCGACCCCCCCACTCGTCTTGATATTGGCACGTTGTTTCCCTGATTCGCTTTAATCACCGGCTCTGTGTTCAGTCATTGATCTCTCCTGCCAAACATCCAGGCAATTAGTGAAACCAAAGAACGGTCAGCGTCCTGTCAGATCATGTGTGCGTTTGCTTTTTTTGTGCCCTTGGATGCGAATCATTTATCCATTCTCTGTCTCTTGGAGAAGCTGGGGGTGGCGTGTTTGGCTGTTTGGCAGCCGACGTTGCTATTGATTAGCGTTATATGTGTGTGTGTGGTGCGCTGTGATGATGGGTTGTTCCACCGACGGTCCTGCGTCTGTGTGACCCTGGTCCTCCCACACTTTGACCCACAACAAACACAATGCCAGATATCTGTTTTCCCCAACGTGATATGAAAGGATTTCAGTGTGTGGCAGCTGGAAGGTTCCTGCAGAGCTAGTGTATTTGTCAGTAATAAGGTGATAATGGTATTTACACACACACCATGTTAGCCTACCTGCTAATGGTTGATATGTGCATTTATTGTTACATCAGTTTTTTTTACACTATGTGGAGACAGGTTGAATTCAGGTGTTTCTTTTCTAACAGGGGTCTGGGATACAAAACAATACTGATAAATGTCATAATATAGTTACCCCGCCCCCCAAAAGGGGAGGCAAGGGGTAATGTTTTTGGTTCGGTTTGTTTCTTGATTTCTTTGTTTTTTAACACTCTAATAGCAAAATTACTGGTTGAATTCATACCAAATGTGGTTTATAGATTGCCAGTGACCCAGAATAGACCTCAATGCATTTTGGGAAAGGTAGGTCAAAGTTAAAATTTTTAATGAATTTTTCCAAGTCTTTTTTTCCCCATTTTATGTATAACGGGCAAAATTTCAAATGCCTGTAGCAGCAAAATTATTGGTTGAATTCATACCAAATTCAGTTTATAGATTGCCAGTGACCCAGAATAAAGGTCATTACAATTTGTGGAAAATAGGTCAAAGTTTCAATTTTTTATGAATTCTTCAAATCTTTTTTTTTCTCGATTTACTTATAATGTGCGAAATTTCACATGTCTGTAACAGCCAAACTATTGGTTGAATTCATACCAAATTTGGTTTACGGATTGCCAGTGACCCAGAATAAATGTCATTACATTTTGGGAAAAATACATCAAAGTTTAAATTTTTACGAATTTTTAAAATCTTTTTTTTTTTCTCCCATTTACATATAATGGACAGAAATTCAAATGTCTGTAGCAGCACAACTATTGGTTGAATTCCTATCAAATTTGGTTCATATATTGCCAGTGACCCAAAATAAATCTTATTACATCTTGGGAAGAATAGGTCAAATTTCAAATTTTTTTTTATGAATTCTTCAAATCTTTTTTTTTTTCTTTTCTCCATTTACTTATAATGGGCAAAATTTCAAATGCCTGTAGCAGCAAAACTATTGGTTGAATTCATACCAAATTTGGTTTATAGATTGCCAGTGACCCAAAATAGATGTCATTACATTTTGGGAAAAATAGGTAAATGTTTCAATTTTTTATACATTTTTATTTATTTATTTTTTTCCCTATTTACTTATAATGGACGTAATTTCAAATGTCGGTAGCAGCAAAACTATTGGGTGAATTCATACCAAATTTAGTTTATACATTGCCAGTGACCCAAAATAGATGTCATTACATTTTGGGAAAAATAGGTAAAAGTTGCAATTTTTATGAATTTTTATTTTTTTCCCCTATTTACTTATAATGGACTTAATTTCAAATGTCTGTAGCAGCAAAACAATTGGTTTAATCCAAACCAAATTTAGTTTATAGATTGCCAGTGACCCAAAATAGATGTCGCTACATTTTGGGAAAAATAGGTAAAAGTTTAATTTTTTATGAATTTTTACTTATTTATTTATTTTCCCATTTACTTATAATGGGTATAATTTCAAATGTCTATAGCAGCAAAAGTATTGGCTGAATTCTCACCAAATTGAGTTTATAGAGTGCCAGTGACTCACAATAAATGTGGTTACATTTTGGGAAAAGTTGGTCAAAGTTCAAATTTTTTATGAATTTTTTTACATCTCTTTTTTTTCTCCCATCTACTTATAATGGTTGAAATTTCAAACGTCTATAAAAACGAAAAGAAAAAAGATAAGATATGACTTTATTTATCCCACCGTGGGGATACTTCACAGTTAACAGCAGCTATATACAACAAGCAAGTGCAGAGAAAACGACAGGTAGAAAAACCACAAATGACATGAAATATAAAAGACAAATTATAGAAATTTTTATCTAAATAAAGAATTTGAATGAAAAATAATTATTATTCAAATGTTCTAACAATGAAGCATGAGTTTCCCACTTTTACAACATAGACATTTATCAGGTTATATCATGAAGGTGACGTGTTATTACATTATTGCAAGTATGTGTTTATGGAGTTTTAACATGAACATTTTCACATTATAACACGATAGATTTAGTTTCATTTTTATTTTTCTGACCTGACAGTAAAGCATTTCCTTCTCCTTATCAGGCTTATATAGACTTGCAATCGCAGCTATTTCACTAAAACACAATATGACATGATGTGAATAAAGCTGTGAGCTGTTTTATAGCGTTACTACCTGTGAGCGATGCAGCTCCGTTTGCAGTTTCCAGGTTTGAAGTGTTTACTGTGAACGATAATGACAGAAGTGGTGAGTCTGCAACACTGCTTTGGTTTTGGCAGAAAACACATACTGTGCTTTTAAACAAGAAAAATAGAAAAAAAAAAAAAAAAAAAAAAATGACCATTGGGGCCGACGGATAAATTATAACTAAGACTTCTGTTGCCATGGTAACTGTCAGTTAAACTGTTTGTCACATTATAACAGACGTTCATTCCTGTCTCTACTTTATGACCGTGGATTCTCGTCGATGTTTGCTTTGTAAACACATACTCAGCTCATTTTCATTCAGGCCTGAGGGCCAGACAGCAATTAGGTTTGTTTGGAGTTTTGGTTTGATTTGTCTGCATAGTCTTCTTTTGTTCATTTGTAAATTTGGTCTTTTCTAATCAGTGAATGGAAGCTGGTCTGAGGTAGAACAGCCTTAGGTGTTTCGTCTGTGGATGACGGTCTGATTCTCCGCTACATGCATCCTCTGGTGTTTTTCTTTGGGCGTTTCATATGGATCTACACAGTTCTGTGTACAGCGTCTCTATGGATACTCATCCAGTCCAGAGTCGTCATGGTCACCGAGTGAAAACCACATGTTTGGATCCAACTATTGGATGTTTGAGGCTTTAGATTTCTTTACCTTAGACGCCAAAGGTTCCGGTTCGGCCCATGGGATGAACATATGAGGTGCAAAAATGACATTGAAAGGTGTTAACCCAGTGGTTCCCAACCTTTTTTGGCTCATGACCCCATTTTAACATCACAAATATCTGGCAACCCCAGACATTCAAGACAGAGACATTTTTTTGCTTATTTATTTATTTATTTTTAATTGTGCATCTCCAAAAGTACAATCCAAAAAAAAAAAGACAGAAATTCACAATTTATGATACATGATTTTGTGACACACAGTATAACCCCCCCCCAGAACCGATGGCAACCCCTATATAGGGGTGTAAGAAAATATCGGTTCTGCAATATATCGCGATATTTCATTTCACAATACTGTATCGATATTAAAAAGTACTGTGCCGATATTTTGATGTATTTATTTAAAACAGTGGTTCTTAACCTTGTTGGAGGTACTGAACCCCACCAGTTTCATATGCGCATTCACCGAACCCTTCTTTATTAAAAAATAAAACATGATTTTTTTCAAATTCAAGACACAGGTATATGTTTTACTGGTGCACAAAATGAACCGTGCATTAACATCACTGTGTTCAAAGAACAAAACCAATACAGAGCATGAACTCACGACAAATTCCATACCTTTTCACAAAGGCATGACCTTTTTCAATACAACCACACTGAAATGGTTTTAATTTTTAACCTTATGTATTCCAATAATGAACTTATTGTATTTATGCTATCTATCATTTTTAACATTCTAACACACACCCATCACCTAATTTCCATCAGGCTACAATAATAATGAATATTTACTGCAAATCGGTGTGACTGACGGCTTTAGCGTAATACGATTTCTCCATCCGCGACGGTGCGTCGGTCGTCACATGATTGTAACTGACCAGTGCGGTGACCGAAAAATGTAAACAAACGCTACACATGGCTGCCTCCGTGGTTAACAGGAAGTAGCAAAAGTCATAACAACGATGTGGAAAATACTCAAATAATTCATCGTCAGACGAGTGGAAGAGATTATAAACTCTTCCGGATTGTGTTGTAGTGCTATAAGCAACAACAATACACCGTGTATATTGGATGTCAATCAGAGAAAGAGTCTCCGAAGCCGTTTGTTTACATACACGGACCTAGCCCGACACACACACACCCGACAAATGAGTCGAGTGTGTGTCTTGGCCTCCGCCGAACCCCTGAGACTGACTCACGAACCCAGGTTAAGAACCACTGATTTAAAAGCAAATATTGTGGAGGTTCGTTTTTGTTTTTCTTGTTTGTTTATATTTTATTTATTATTATTTAACACTTTTATTAAATAATGTTAGTTTCTTTGTTGGGATTGCACAAAAATGTCTCTTCCTTTGAATGTCTGATGCTAAAATGGGGTCACGAGCCCAAAAAAGTTGGGAACCACTGGGTTAACCATTTAGTTGATGTATATTTTGTTGCACTGCTATGCTTGTACAGTCACAGGAGTGTATTTTATGTTATTTATGTTTTTAGCAACCGCAGCTTCTCTTCCAGTCTTGGAAAGCTAAACGCCAATAAATCCTACACGACGCACCTTTAACAAACAAGCAATAAACTGATAGATGAATTCACAGTGAAACTAATCATTAGTTTCAGCACCATTACAATAAATCCCCTCTGTAAGCTTTTTGCCGCAGCTGAGTATTTATTTTTTTTATTCAATATCTTCTCAGCCTGCAGTCAGACTGATGACGCTTTCTGCCTTCTTTGTATTTTCCCTTCGACATTGATCTGACGGTGGTCATAAAGCTTCGCCCCCTCCCCCCCATAGGTGTCATCATGCTTTTTGATTACAGGATTGTATGACGGACAGTATACAGTACAACATCCCTCAACAGAATAAGCGACCCAGTGCTCCCACATTTACCAAATCACACGTTTTGCACAAACACGTTTCCCTGATACTTTTTGTGCTTTTGCCGTTAGAGCCCCCGGAGAACTGAACCAGGCTGGCGTTATAAAAGATGGAATAAGTTTCAAATCAAACTAGAGACATTTGCAGGTTTCATTTTGCCAGGACACAGTCTGACTGGCACAGGCTAGTTTTGGTCTTTCAACATTTTCTAGAAATGAGTACCTCTGTGAAGACATTTCTGCTGTTAGATTCACTGAGTCTTCTCTTTAACCCTTCAACGTTGAGCGTTCTGAATGTATGATTTATTTTAAATATCCATAAAAAATGAACCGTTTGCTCAGTAGGAAAAATTTCTAAATGTGCTGTTAGAATAGACCTTGTTTTTTCCATAGACATCTGAGCATGTTCAGTGCACCCCCTGCTACCTATGGAATGGGGGCAAAACACAGAGCAGTATAGAACGAGATGGACTGGGCTTTTTTTTTTTGTTTTTTACACCATTTTTCCTGTAGTTTTTTTTGTTTGTTTGTTTGTTTGTTTTTACTGTTGTTTGCAGAGTTGTGGTGATTTTCCTTTATTTTTCCCCACCCCCGAAGGGGAGGCAAGGGGTATTGTTTTTGGTTCGGTTTGTTTCTTTGTTAACATTCTAGCAGCAAAACTATTGGTTGAACTCATACTAAATTGGGTTTATAGATTGCCACTGACCCAGAATAGATCTCATTTCACTTTGGAAAAACAGGTCAAAGTTTCAATTTTTTAATAAATTAAATTTTTTTTTTTTCCCCCATTAAGTTTTAATGGGCAAAATTTCACGTCAGTAGCAGCAATAATTTTGGTTTAATTCATACCAAATTTGGTTTATAAATTGCCAGTGACCCAGAGTAGATGTGGTTATATTTTAGGAACAATAGGTCAAAGTTTAATTTTTTTGATGAATTTTTAAAATCTTTTTTTTGCCCATTTACTTACAATGCGCAAAATTTCAAATGTCTGTAGCAGCAAAACTATTGGTTGAACTCATACTAAATTGGGTTTATAGATTGCCACTGACCCAGAATAGATCTCATTTCACTTTGGGAAAAAACAGGTCAAAGTTTCAATTTTTTAATAAATTAATTTTTTTTTTTTCCCCCATTAAGTTTTAATGGGCAAAATTTCACGTCAGTAGCAGCAATAATTTTGGTTTAATTCATACCAAATTTGGTTTATAAATTGCCAGTGACCCAGAGTAGATGTGGTTATATTTTAGGAACAATAGGTCAAAGTTTAATTTTTTTGATGAATTTTTAAAATCTTTTTTTTGCCCATTTACTTACAATGCGCAAAATTTCAAATGTCTGTAGCAGCAAAACTATTGGTTGAACTCATACTAAATTGGGTTTATAGATTGCCACTGACCCAGAATAGATCTCATTTCACTTTGGGAAAAACAGGTCAAAGTTTCAATTTTTTAATAAATTAATTTTTTTTTTTTCCCCCATTAAGTTTTAATGGGCAAAATTTCACGTCAGTAGCAGCAATAATTTTGGTTTAATTCATACCAAATTTGGTTTATAAATTGCCAGTGACCCAGAGTAGATGTGGTTATATTTTAGGAACAATAGGTCAAAGTTTAATTTTTTTTGATGAATTTTTAAAATCTTTTTTTTGCCCATTTACTTACAATGCGCAAAATTTCAAATGTCTGTAGCAGCAAAACTATTGGTTGAACTCATACTAAATTGGGTTTATAGATTGCCACTGACCCAGAATAGATCTCATTTCACTTTGGGAAAAACAGGTCAAAGTTTCAATTTTTTAATAAATTAATTTTTTTTTTTTTTCCCCCATTAAGTTTTAATGGGCAAAATTTCACGTCAGTAGCAGCAATAATTTTGGTTTAATTCATACCAAATTTGGTTTATAAATTGCCAGTGACCCAGAGTAGATGTGGTTATATTTTAGGAACAATAGGTCAAAGTTTAATTTTTTTGATGAATTTTTAAAATCTTTTTTTGCCCATTTACTTACAATGCGCAAAATTTCAAATGTCTGTAGCAGCAAAACTATTGGTTGAACTCATACTAAATTGGGTTTATAGATTGCCACTGACCCAGAATAGATCTCATTTCACTTTGGGAAAAACAGGTCAAAGTTTCAATTTTTTAATAAATTAATTTTTTTTTTTTTTCCCCCATTAAGTTTTAATGGGCAAAATTTCACGTCAGTAGCAGCAATAATTTTGGTTTAATTCATACCAAATTTGGTTTATAAATTGCCAGTGACCCAGAGTAGATGTGGTTATATTTTAGGAACAATAGGTCAAAGTTTAATTTTTTTGATGAATTTTTAAAATCTTTTTTTTTGCCCATTTACTTACAATGCGCAAAATTTCAAATGTCTGTAGCAGCAAAACTATTGGTTGAACTCATACTAAATTGGGTTTATAGATTGCCACTGACCCAGAATAGATCTCATTTCACTTTGGGAAAAACAGGTCAAAGTTTCAATTTTTTAATGAATTAATTTTTTTTTTCCCCCATTAAGTTTTAATGGGCAAAATTTCACGTCATTAGCAGCAATAATATTGGTTGAATTCATACCAAATTTGGTTTATAAATTGCCAGTGACCCAGAGTAGATGTGGTTATATTTTAGGAACAGTAGGTCAAAGTTAAATTTTTTTGATAAATTTTTAAAATCTTTTGTTTGCCCATTTACTTACATTGCGCAAAATTTCAAATGTCTGTAGCAGCAAAACTATTGGTTGAATTCATACCAAATGTGGTTTATAGATCACCAGTGACCGATTATAGATCTCATTACATTTTGGGAAAAATAAGTCAAAGTTTACATTTTTTAATGAATTAATTTTTTTTTTTTTTTTTTTTTACCCATTTACTTTTAATGGGTGAAATTTCACATATCTGTAGCAGCAATACTAGGGTTGAATTCATACCAGATTTAGTTTATATATTGCCAGTGACCCATAATAGATGTCATTGCATTTTGAGAAAAGTAGGTCAAAATTCAAAATTTTTATGAATTTTTTTAATGTTTTTTTTTTCTCCATTTACTTAGAATGGGTGAAATTTTATATGTTTCTAGCAGCAAAACTATTGGTTGAATTCATACCAAATGTGGTTTATAGATCACCAGTGACCGAGAATAGATGTGGTTCCATTTTAGGAAAAGTAGATCAGAGTTAAAGTATTTTCTGATTTTTTTTTTTTTTAAATCTTTTTTTTTTTCTATTCCATTTACCTATTATGCGCAACATTTCAAATATCTATAAAAACATCAACTTTGTTTCAATTTACTTCAAACTTGGTACATATATAGAGGCAATTAACATGCTGACATCAGCACACAAATAGACATGATGACATCAGCTGGATCGATGCCAAAATAAGCTACAATATGTGCGAGGGGCGGGGTTTGTTGTGCCTGACATCACTTGTTTTACTGTGTTTTGACCGAGTTTTGACCATGTAACTGCTTTTTGGAGTTCAACCAGGTGCCAAAAAGCAGCTAAACTGATTTAGAGAAAAAGCGCCCCCCCCCCCCCCCCCCAAAAAAAAACAAAAAATTCAAATGGTGTGTTCCAGTTCCTAAATCCTAAATCTCTTATTGATGTACATTCTGAGTGTCTTATTTAATAAAAAACCTGTCAAACTTCAATTTTTTTTTTGTCTTTTTCTGTTATTCCACCCTGTTTTGACCCTAAAACACACAATAAAACAAAACCACAGAAGAAAAGGAACACAAACACTTGATCACAGCAGCTTTAATGAACCTGAAACACAGATTCACAGCAGAACATTTACCTGGAAAAACGTCTCAGGGGTTAAAGGGTTAATCCTATTCTGTGTGATTGCAGCGGTGTTTTGTTATTTATAAATGGAAAATAAAGCTGTTTGAAATGCCGCTTTCTCAAAAATTGGCATTAGATTTCAACAATTGCAAACAAAAGGTGACCCTAATGGTGAATGTGTTGTTTTGTCTCATCTGTGATTGTTGTGGTGAAGCTCAAATGCCAAATCTCACATTAAACTGGCACATTACTTTCCAAATTATTTAAATGTGCATGATCACCTGGAATCAAATCACGGCTACATGACCCATAGTTGTTAGCCCCCCCACCCCAAATAAAAAAAATAAAATAAAATTGAAAGACATTTAACATTTAATCCAACAATGTGCCATTTGTGAAGCCTGTGTTTTTCTTGGTGTTAAAATGGCTGCAGCTCTGTATTATCTGAGTGTCTATAATGAGTTTTTTGTGCGTGCGGTGAGAGGATTTTCAGCTGCAGGCCTTGTCAGAGGTAATCGGATTCATGTTGTCTATTTCTCACAGGCTTATTTGAGCCCACCTCCGGAGTGCTGAGGAGTCTCATGTACTATCGATAAAAGAGATGATATTGTGTTTTGCAGGGAAGGGGGGAAAAAAAAAAAAAATCAAATCCTGGTCTATGTGTCCATTTTACAACACACTGAACCATGAGCACCCAGTGTGAGTCCATGGATTAGATATTTGCTTGTTTCTTGATCTTCACTACACTTTGCATTTTGTCAGAACCTCATTTATTCAGTATGATTTCATGTAAGCGGTTCTAAACTACCGCTAAATCAACCCAAACGTGGGTTGCAAACCTGTTTTCAGTAGGTCGTGGGCCTTTATCTGGGCAAAAAATAATGTTAAGAAACAAATCTTGTGCTTTATTTTTTATGGAGCGGAGCCCATTTATACTCCCCAACAGTAGGTGGCGGTAATACGCTGTTATGCGAATTAATACCAGAAAATTCACAACATAAAAGAAGACCTGAAAGTTTCTATTCATATCAAAACTCATGACAGTAGTCGCTTTTCCGTTGGACATATGCGCAAAACTTTACCGATATTTACTAAATGTCGAAAAAACAGAATTGCGTCATGTCGGTTTTGCATTAAATCACACAATGCGATGATTTGTTTATTTATTATCGCAAGATGACACGGGAAGTCATTCCATAAACATGGCGACGAACGTAAATATCATGTTGATTTACAGATATATTCATTATTATTATATATTACCCTGAGGCGCCGATAAGGGGGGGTAAACATGACATATTCATGGGGCCCAGCATTTGTGGGGGGCCCATAGAGCAGAGGAGGGGGTCCAGTGGATATGGGCGAGAAGTTGTGAAAATGTCCTGTAAGATCCGCTGTATAATAGAGACATAGAAGTCGGAATCAGATGTTGAAAGCATGTTAAGTTTCAGTTTCGTTTTCATGCTAGCCCCCCTGCTCCAACAGATCGACAAGATACTGATTTTTATGAAAGGGCCCACAACGTTTAGCTTTCATGGGGCCCACAGTTGGTAGTAGCGCCCCTGATATTACCCCTCTATCCTGTACTAAATTAAAAAAATATTTCGTTTCCTGGTGTGTTCACACATACCGCACCATGTTTCTTTTAAAACTCTTCTTCTTCGCTTGTTGTAACATCCGTCAGCATCCATTTTAAAAAAAAATTTTATTTACATGTCTAGTTGCGGAAAAAGGTCTTTCATTGCAGTTTTGCGTGATATACCAATTGTGCTACGCCTGAAAAACCACCTCTCGCCAGCGCAAAAACATTTAATCGAAAAACAAGAGTTTTGGCGAAATGGTCGTTTTTCCATTAGGTACATTTTTATGCGAAAGTTATATTTACGCAATTTGAGAGTCAATGGAAAAGCGACTATTGACTTCATCAGATATGGAAGACAAAAACCTCAGTGTATTTAATGCTTGACTAAGTGAGTGAATGCACTTTTAATTTTGCACGTTTAGTTTTGGTTAAAATTGACCTAATTTAGTGTTAAAGGAAATATTTCCCTCTTTAGCGTCACCACCTGCTGGTCAGTTTGGTTTATTATTATCCCATAAAGACCCAGTACTACTTATGTGGCAGTTCCAAAATATGTTTTTTCTCTGTATTTAACTTTTCTTAAGTATTTTATCAACATATATTCTAATATTATCCTCTGCATTTTGCGGTTCTTCAGTGAAAATCAGGTATTTTCCTATATTTAATTCACTGATCATGTAGATGTTCATAAAAGCTCAGTTTAAGGTTGAGGGTTATTGTATTAGAAACAGAGAAAAGTGTTGAAAAACTGAACTTTTCAGCAAATTTATCAATAAATGAACACTGTCATTGATCCAACTCCATGGGTTTTACTGGTGAATCAATGTTGTAGAAGATGACATGTTTCCACGGCAACTATGAACAACTACTTTGAATGTCCAGATGGGTCATATCTGATAACCATGAAAAGATAAACTGTATTTTACACCAATTATTTCAACATATTAATAGGTTTAGGGGTTCAAAAGTTCTTAAACATTTCAGATCAGTAGATGGTTTTGGTTGCCAGTGGCTGTTTGAGTCTTTACGGGTTAAACTTGTCTTCTGTGTTTTCATACTGGAAACCACAAACAGAACATATCAAACGCAAAATGTCCAAAGCTGTTGCGATTCTTTATAAAACCCGAGACTTGTTAAGCAAAAAATGTTTGCATATGTTGTATTGTTCACTTGTAATGGCATATATGTCATACTGTGCGGAAATATGGGGCAATGTGTATAAAACTAATATAGACCCGATAATTAAACTCCAAAAAAAAGCTATTAGAGTCATAAACAAAGCTGGTTATCTCCAATCAAGTAATCCACTTTTTGTAGAATCTGGTTTACTAAAATTTCTTGACATCGTATATTTAAAAACAATGGAATTTATGTTTCGCGTTAAAAGTAAAAACCTTCCTTTTTGTATTCAGAAAATTTTTAAGTTAAGAGAAGGACATTATAATTTAAGAGGGATGTTTGTGTTTGAAAAGTGTAAAGTAAGAACAAACGTTAAATATCACAGTGTTTCAGTTATTGGTGTCAAGCTATGGAACGAACTGAAGGATGAAGTGAAATTGTGTAGCTAACTGTTGAGTTTCAAAAAGAATTTAATTGGTCAAATTATGAAGGGCTATGAAAGTAATATGATGACAAAATAACTTATTACACTGAATGTAGTATAATTTAAGTTTAAGTATTTATCTGCTGCAACTTCAGGTGTGGACTTGGACTAAGGATGTGAATAGGAGAAGCAGAAATAAGCCTCCGGCTTCAGCTTCTTCCTTTTTCAGTTACAAAATGTGTTAATTTTATGTTTTTTGTTTTTGTTTTTTTTTTAATATGTAGGTGTTTTGTTTTGTTGTTTTTTTTTAATATGTATGCGTTTTGTATTTTGTATTTAACTGAAATAAACATTCATTCATTCATTCATTCATACTGTGATATTCTATATTATCTCAAGTTCAAAACACACAATCTATTCATTAAATAAATTTGAGAATTTTAACTTTTAGCAGTTTGGGTCTGTCTTGTCATTGAGGGGTGATAGTGGGTCCTGAAGCAAGACCAGCTGAAAACCACTGATCTAAATGTACATTTCCACAAACACGTGCAGATGTTTGGGGGTTTTTTTTGTTCTTTTTTAATGCAGTCATCTCCATCATAGTGACGGATTGAATAAAACTGCTGATTTGAGCTAAACTGCTCACGTAAAGAAAACTTTCACTTATTTCTGTAACATCAGCAGCACCTTTTTTTGTTTGGACACGCTTTATTTTCCTTATGAGTTCACTTTTCAAACTGTTTCTCCTGCCAAAGCGGATAGGACTATCAAAATATATATATACATCACAGCAAAAGACAAGATTTATTACGTTTCAAGCAACGGGAAACAATATTAATGTTCAGCTGTCTTGCATATTATTCCCTCCCAGATCTGTAGAGCTGTTTGTTATAATTACTTGTATAATTCATGATGTAGATATGACCCTCCCGTCACAGGGAAAGCAAACCACAGGATCGTCCCAGTAAATATTATGTATTGTATTAGCATATAAAGTAATCTTCGGTCTTTGAGCAGCTCACACAACTGCAAATAGCTTTTTTTTTTTGTAGTAAATAACAGACTGACTGATCCGAAGTGGGCTGTCGAAGACCAGGAGCTGCAGGACAAATTCATTAAATGATGTTTACAACTAACAAAAAAATCAAAAATGAACCAGAGCATCATCAGAAACAATCTTTCCCTTCTCTTTAGATATTCATGAATATATTTGATTAGTACAAACCAACATCCTCCTTGTGCTTGTTGCCAAACTAATTGTAACTAGATGTCGCTGGGGGCGTAGATGCAAACAGATCCAAACTACAGAACACACTTTTTCAGCTGAAAATCTGATATTTTAATTCATTTCATCCTTCGCTACCCCATCTTGCTTTCCATTTTACTACATCAAAAGCGATTCCCTTCAGCTGATGCAGAGGTGAAGGTGTGCATACTTAGTCCTTGATGCAGTCTTATCTATTAAAACTTGTTTCTCATCCTCTGACATGACTCAAATGTTTAATTTAGGAGCAGCGGCTGCAGGGTAAACGTCAGTCTTATTGTTTGTTGTGTGGCTTTAACGTGCACGGTAATTGCACGCTTGGCTTTAATCCATTCCTGATCGATAAGCTATCATTCCCATTGCCTCGAGCTACTACCAATTTAATTACATGTGGGTTTTTTGAGAGGTTGCATTGATAATATTAACCTAGTGACCGGTTTGTCTGCCCTCTGTTTATGTTGCAGATGATGAAGTTTGCCTGGGACAACTACAAACGCTACGCCTGGGGCAAGAACGAGCTGCGGCCTTTGACGAGGAACGGCCATATTGGCAACATGTTTGGTGAGTGTCAACCCTCCAGAGAGGTCAAAAACACACATTGAAACAGGGTTTAACACGGGGTCTTAAAAAGTTTTAACCCTGTAAAGCCTGAAACATTAAATCATTGACAGAAAATTGATAGAAAGAGCCTTTATTGGTCCTTCTGAACAACCCCAATTTTTTTTTTTTTTTTTCCAAATATCAATTTCCATGTATGAGTTTCAGTTTTGTATCATATTTGACACATCAGGTCTCAATGGTCAAATATTACTTTTGAACAAACAAAAACATAACAGGAACATGTCTAACAAACTGGTAATTCCTTTTCAAAATTGTCAAAGCTCTACCTCCTTCCTCATTAACCCTTTCATGCACGAATTATGAGAACCTTAATCAAAAATTTTTCTGAGTGTTTTATTCCTCTTTAGGCATGAAAAAAACAATGCAATTGAAAATTTTCTTCTGCAAAATAAATAATAATAATAATTTAAAAAATAACAATAATAATGAAAAAAAAAATTCTTATGAACCTATTTTTCATGAAGTTGCAAAAATGTTCACTCAGCTGGACACCACATGTTTAATTTTTGACGCACAGAAATATGTATTTACTGATAAATTGTGTGAAAACTATGGGGAGAGCTTGTGATTCTGGAGGTTTATGCTCAGGAGAGATCTACATAATGTTACCAATTCATGTCAGGAAAGATATGTAGTGTCTTAAATTTTAATAAAAATATGTGTAAAAAAAACAACAACAACAAAAGAATAACAAAATCCATGAATGTACAAGAGAACAGCTGTAGAACAGCTGTCCACTGTAGTCACCAGTGTGCATGAAAGGGTTAATGACAATCTTGTAGTGTCACTGGAAAGGCCTCTATTGAATGAATTCCTCCACCTAGTGGATTATCTGTGTATTACATGTATCTAATTGTATACATCAGGTTTTTCACCAAAAAAATATCACACCTATCATGTAGAGGGCTTCAAAACTCATGCATCAAATATGATACATTTGGCATTGTAGGGTTAAAAGTCTTGAATTTGCAAATCTGCATTTAATAGCTTAACATATATTTAAAAGGTATTGCATTTGATATGGTAGGTCTTAAGTTATGTTGCCGTAAACTTGTTTGCTGTATTGTGTTTAAATGTGTCTGGGAAATATTCATGGAGCAAAGAAAGTAACATTAGTCGACTCAGTTCCACCCTTTCCAACCTGACAATTTACATCCGGAAAAAAATAAGAGACCACTGCAAAATGATTACTTTCTCTTTTTTCAAATATCAATTTCCATGTATGAGTTTCAATTTTGTATACATCGGGTCTCTGCTTAAATATTATTATTTTTGAACAAACAAAAACAGAATATAACACAATCCTGTCTAACAAATTGGTAATTCCTTTTCAAAATTGTCAAAGTTCTTCCTCCTTCTTCATTAATGACAGTCTTGTAGTGTCACTGGAAAGTCCTCTGGTGAATGAATTCCTCCCCCCTGGTGGATTATCTGTGTATTGCATGTATCTAATTGTATACATCAGGTTTTTCAAAGAAAAAAATGTCACATTGATCATGTAGAGAGCTTCAAAACTCATGTATCAAATATAATACATTTGGCGTTATAGGGTTAAAAGTCTTGAATTTCTAAATCTACATTCAATAGCTTTGAAAGTATTTAAAAAGCACTCAATTTGATTTGATAGGTCTTAAGTTATGTTGCCATAAACTTCTTGGCTATATTGTGTTTAAATGTGTCTGGAAAATGTTCAAGCAGCAAAGAAAGTAACATTAGTCGACACAGTTCCACCCGTTCCAACCGACAATTTACAATTAGAAAAAAATAAGAGACCACTGCAAAATGATCCTTTTCTCTGATTTTACCATATATAGGCATGTGTTTGAGTAAAATGAACATTTTTGTTTTATTCTCCAAACTAACGACAACATTTCTCCCAAATTCCAAATAAAATATTATTATTTAGAGCATGTATTTGCAGAACACGACACATGGTCAAAATAACAAAAAGAATCAGTGTTTTCAGACCTCAAATAATATGAAGAAAACCAGCTCATACTCATTTGTAAACAACACAATACTAATGTTGTAACTTGGGAAAGGTTCAGATGTCAATATTTGGTGGAATAACCCTGATTTTCAGTGACAGCTTTCATGTGTCTTGTCTCTCCACCATTGCTGTTGGATGACTTTATGCAGCTCCTGGTGGAGAAATTCAAGAAGTTCATCAATGTTACATGGTTTGTGTCCATCCATCTTCCTCCAGAAGTTTTCAAAGTGGGTTCAGGTCTGGAGATTGGACTGGCCATGACAGGGTCTTCATCTGGTGGTCCATCATCCACACCTTTATTGACCTAGCTGAGGCCAGGAGCATTGTCCTGATAGAAGAACCAGTCCTCAGAGTTTGGGAACATTGTCAGAGCAGAAGTCCAGGAGTTTTCAATAGTTATTTTTGATTCCAGTTACTTTTGAGGTACTAATAGCACTGTTTTTATCTATTGTAAGAAGATAGTGATGGACACAGTAGTAGTTTTTATACTTCTCCTTCTTAAATAAGACATGGATCAGGTGCTTATTCAGTAGAATAAGGTGTGTTTATGTTGGAATTCAACAAACACAGGAATGAAACAGCTGTCATACATGCACACATGCTGATTTCAGAGGAAACTGCAGTGGTCTCTTAATTTTTTGCAGAGCTATACATTGTAATTAGGAGCCAATTATCGCTAACTTTGGAGCCCCCGGTGAGAAATGACTCAGAAGTGAAAGGTCAGCGTAGGAAGTGCAAATGTAATGTTCTCCACCTGCTTGACACGAGTGACATGAGTTTGAAGTTCGCTGAACCTTGTGCAAGAGATGAATTAAACTGGGAACAATGGGAATCAAAGCATTGGAGTAAATAAATACATTTTCCTAATTCTAGGAGTTACAAATTTTTTGCTAGTACTTTTGTGAAATGGGCACTGACTTCTGTTCAAAGTAGTTTTAAAAAAGGTCTTAAAAAATACTTAAATTGAATTTGTAGAAACTTGTAGGAACCCTATTAAAAGGATGTTACACTGAGGTACCGATGCTGATTGCATGTAATAAGATAGTGATTTACCCTTTTAAAGGTTGATTTTATCTGCCTTTTAATCCAGGGATAAAGCTTTTTTAATTATCACATTAAAAACAAAGTACTTTAGCTGCTGGGAACACACGCAGTTGTTCTGTGCCAAAAGATAGTCAAATACAGCTTTCTTTAACAAACTCCAGAACAAGACCCCCCCCCCACCGCTAACAGGAGCATAACAGCAGGGGGAGTGAGGTTGTCTTCGGCAAAGTTTAAGACCGTGAGACCAAGGAAGTTTTTGTTTCCCTCGGTTTAAATGTTTTACTTCTTTTGAAATGTGTCCAAGATACGGGTGTCAACTGGAAAAGAATAGGAATTTCACACAAAAGACGAATAAACGCTGCTGATATGGTGACTATAAAACTGGACTAAAATAATTATAGATTTTGGATGGATGGATGGATGGATGGATGGATGGAGAGGATAACACTGGGTTACAAAAAAAATGTTTTTTGCAAGTTGTCTAGGTTTTTTCAACTGAATTAGGACCATTTTGCACCGCTAAATCCAAAATGACATCTGTTTTTTCTCAATCAGGTCAGGTTTTTTTTTGCTAATTTGATTTTGAAAAATTTGATCTTCTCACAAAATTGATCACATTTTTGTGACTTTATCAGCTGATTTTTTATATAGTTCTCACCCAAAATAGGTTTTAAGAGAAAAAAAATCATTTTCTAGCAGGATGTATTTATTATTTATTATGTATTCACCGCAGATGTAGCAGAATACGCCAGGCTTATTTTTTTCAAGATCTTCTAGTCGAAGCCATTTCATTCACCTGTAATATTAAAAAAAAAAACATTCATCATAAATTGGCAAAAGTCAAATCTTCAGAACTCGTTTATTGCAAGAAATATGAAAGAATTTTGTATCATATGATGTGAAAATGCCCATAAATGTAAGCAAAAATGTTAAAAAGCCAATATGTAGCATAGTTCAGAAAGTTGACCTGATTGAGCAAAATTAATGTGATTTTTGGATTCAGCACACCAAAATGATCCTAAATCAGCTCAAAAAACTTAAACAATAAATTTGTTGTTGACCAGTGTAATATATAATGAATGGTGATAAATCGCTTAAGAAAGATTAAACAGAGAAAAATTAATTTGGGAATTGACATAAAAGTAGCAATGGGTCTGTATGGGTGAAAGTCCAGCAAAGACTGAAGATTGACTTTTGTTTTAGTCTTCCATCAGTTTCTTTGGTTCAGTGTTTCTCAGCTGGTTTGACTTTAGGAATCTTTTTTTTTTTTTTTTTTTTTTTAAGATTTCTTTTTATTAACAGAGGCTTTTACAGGATGTTTATGGTGTTTAACAAACGTCTACAGTTTGTTACAGTGAGATAAGGCCCATTGTACAGAGGGAACACACATAAATGTATAAACTTACAGATACACCACACAGTGATGATTTTTGAATTATGAGAACCTTATTCAAGATTTTCACTGTGATTATTTTTATTTCTCTTTAGGCTTGAAAAAAACAATGAGATTGAAATTTTTTTAATGAACCTATAGTTTATGGAGCTACAAAAACCATGCATTTAATTACCTCCGCCAAGGAGGTTATGTTTTTGCCAGGGTTTGTTTGTTTGTTTGTTTGTTTGTCTGTCCGTTAGTGTGCAACATAACTCAAAAAGTTATGGATAGATTTGGATGAAATTTTCAGGGTTTGTGGGAAATGGGATAAGGAAGAAATGATTAAATTTTGGTGGTGATCGGGGGTGGGGGGGCCCACGGGGGGGGCGCCACTGATGAGCCTTGGCGGAGGTCTGCGCTCTCCGAGTGCTTCTAGTTTTTAAAGCAAAGAGCCATGTATTTAAAACCCATTATCAGAAAGAGATATACTGTGTGACAACTATACAATAAAAAAACATTTGACATTTTTAATGCTGTTAATTTTATGTTTTCTCATATTTTAACATATTCTAATTCTGGTTGCAAAAAAAAGCAAAAAAAAAAAAAAAAAACTTTTTTGTTTAAGAAACCGGTTAATTACAATGCAATAACAATTATCTCAAACATGGGATGGCGCTGTGTTGGCTGATATGGAACTAAAACAACTAAACCCATGAATGTACAAGAGAACAGCTGCAGAATAGCTGTCTACTGTAGTGACTACTACGCATGAAAGGGTTAAATAGATAAATACATAAATTCTTTAGGCTGGCAAACACATGGCCAATGTCACTGCAAGCTTAAAAAAATAAATAAATAAATACACCTAATTCTAATAACAAACTCAACAAACATTAAATCACAATTAAATTTGCATGCAAAATATATAGAATAAAATGGTCTTCTATTCTAAAGGCGTTAGCTAAACAGTGTGTGTTCTAAATGACATTTCAGTGTTGATATTTTAGTTCTGAAATATCACACACTTGGGTTCCAGTCTCTTTTTATTGTGTTTGTAAATCCATACTTCACCCGCTGAAGGTCATGTTTACGCTACTTTTGCTTATTATAAGAATAAACTGTTTGCTTTGCCAACGCAAACGACAGCGACTGCATGACTTTGACACGTCAGTCAAAATCAAAGTACAACATCAGATTGCATTTAAAGCAACAGAAACATTTTTTTTTTTCTTCTCCACTTTTCCGAGCCACTTGGAACGCGTCTGCAACACATTTTTGAGTCACGACCCAACAGTTGGGAAAGACGAGCGGCAGATTCTGTACCGTCCATGTCAATGAGAGAAGGGAACGTGATCACAGCTTATGCCTGATTGTTTCACCCCATTTGTCCCCTGAGTAAATATTGGATCTAGTTTTCACAAGCCGCATATCTTCCAAACATTCTGGCAGTAAAATAAAGTGTTTTTTTAGAGACACAGATTGAGACTAAATGGACTTGAGGCCTGTCTGTGTGTTAGCAACACATTCTCACAAGATCTGGTTTAAAGGAGGTTAAAATGGCAGGAAAATAAAGTGAGAGATAATTGTGACAAAATAATGCTGGTTACCAATTTTTTTTAAAAAACAACACATATTGTTAGACTCATAGTATATTTGCCTAAGTCATAAACACTATATGGACAAAAATATGTGGACACGTTGGATTCAGGTGTTTCAAATATCGTAATATAGTTTTATATTGTGATAAATATCATTGCATTGGTTAGTTCGGTTTAAATTATCTTTGCTTCCAAAATGCCTCAGAGATGGTTTTTACCTAATTTCTCTCAACATTGTTTTTTTTTTTTAATTTTATTTATTTATTTATATTTATCCATGGCTGATTTTAAATGTTACACCTCTAAATTTCTAAAATATTTTTTTTGTGCTTTGACTGTAAATAAAATTTTGATACTACAACTAACCATCTACTTTCACTGAGGAAGAAAAAAAACAAAAAAACAGTTTAACTCTAAGGAAATATTGACGTTTATAAACTATAGGGACATAAATATTGATATACATTATGATATACAGCTGTAAAATTTCCTGTTCATGCTGATTTGAGATGTAAACATCAATATTTCTTTACAGTTTAAAGGGATATTTTTCTTCTCAAGTGAGTTGTGAAGAAACTAGATGGTTAGTTGTGCTAGAAAATTAATATTACATATACAATATTAATATAATTACAGTCAGAGCATGAAAAATATTTTTTAGAAATGTAGAGGTAGAATATTTATAATCATAGTCATGGGGAAAAAACAAAACAAAACAAAAGATAAATGTTAAGAGAAATTAAGTAAAAGCCATCAAACAAACATTTATCATAATATAAAACTACTAGCGTGTTGACCTGTGGGGAATCACCGGTCATTTTAATACCGATATCTAGGGACTGAAGTTTTTAACTTCATTTCCCATCATGCAGTGTGGTACTGCGCTTCCCGTCAACCGAGCAACGTGACTGTAAGGCTATTGTATTCCAAAATGATTAATATCTCCCAAAATATTGGTCCTATCAACTTGCCGAGATATTTAATGTGGAGATGGGACTATTTGTCAACTGTAGAAACCAAATTGACCAGGTAAAAACATCTAGATTTCTCAGAACTGTGCAGATACACACACACTAACACACAGGCTCTGAGTCCTTCCAATATTATGATATAGATATTATCAGGGTACGATTTGTTGGGGGGGGGAGATCAAACCCCCACCCCTCTGGTTTTTACATTCCTACTTTTGCTCGTTGAATTTCATCCTCGGGGGGGGGGGGACAACCAATCAATGTAAGTAACAGGCAGGTTGTGACAGTTTTCTTCCACCTATATCCAACATTACTGGCACTAACGTTCACCTGAACCGAACTGTCGGCAGTCTCTTAATTCGCGAACGTCCCCATTTATATGGCCCGCCGTAAAGGGGGGGTGAAAGTGCCAAATTCATGGGACCCAGCATTTCTGGGGGGCCCATAGAGTAGTGGAGGGGGTCCAGTGGATACAGGTTAGAAGTTGTGAAAATTTTGTGTAAGATCTGCTGTTTAATAGAGGAATAGAACCTGGGAGTTGGACGTTGAAAGTATGCAAAGTTTCACTTTTGTTTCACACCAGTGTTAGTTACGTAATGCTGCGTTCCAGGCAACCCATAACTCGTGTTTTTGCAACCTTCTACCGGTGAAAATGCACTGGAATGGTAGTCAAACCTGTGACTTCCCACCCGTGAACTCGTACTAGATCAATGTACTCCCAGTTCCGAGTTCAGATGTCACGTAGCAGTGGCAGCCCTCATGGATGCCGTGTTTCTGCAGATTGTTTATTAAAACAAGGTATTACTGCAACTAGGGATGGGAATCGAGAACTGGTTCTTTTTTGAGAACCGGTTCCCAGTAGCTCAATTCCTTGGAATCGTTTGCCTGCCTGCTTAACGATTCTGCTTATCAATTCCGCCTTCGTTGTGCATGCGCGATGACGTCACACGTACGCTGCATTGTTTTGGTCAGAACGTAGCCAACATGGCGTTGAGGCAGATACGGTCTAAAAAGACGACACTTGGAACACTGTCAAAGCTTCCATGTCTTCAAATGGGTGGAATCCCTCCAATATGTTCAAACATTTGTCCACAGCATGTGAATCATTTACAGGAATTTCACGTATTTGATACTTAGCGGCGCTTGTGAATGTAGCAGCAGAGTGAACGCCGGGCCCAGTTCCGGTGTGGGCAACAAGCGTCGTAACTCCTCAAACACAAGTTTCCGAAGGTAAGAAGGGAAAGGAAATGAGGTGCACAACAACGGGAGACAAGCCGAGCCGAGTCGAACCGGTTCCACATAAATGCGGCAATAGAGGAATTAGTAAAGGATCTTTAGTTTCACTTTCACTGCCCCCCCCCCCCGAACCGGGCCCAGTGTCATCTGTTATTATTATTTGTACATACTGTATATGTTATATTTTCTGTGCAGAGATGGAAATATAAAAGACACTTAATGCAAACACACTCGTTTGTACTCTTTTATTCCCTCACCCAATGAGAATCGATAAGAGAATTGATAAGGACTCGGATCGATAAGCAACATCGATAATGGAATCGGAATCATTAAATTCTTAACAATTCCCATCCCTAGCTGCAACGTTATTTATCTGCAAATATTCTGCATAGTCAGCAGCTACTCTAGCGTTAGCTAGTTTTCAGTCCATTGAGTGCAAGAATAAATTTAAACAGCTTCTCTTGCCTTATGCACCGTTTTTACTCCTTTGTTTCCCTCAAATAACCAAGGAGCAAGCACCTTTGGCGATAGAAATGATTGGAAATTAACATAACGTACAGTCTGACATGCTGGTTTGTTTACATCTAGCTACCACACTTCCTTGCACTCGGGCAGTTCGGTGTGACTTGCCTGGAATGCTACAAAGTCGTGAGTCGTGGTTTGAAGTTGTGACTTAGCTCAAAAAATGGCCTGGGATGCAGCATTAGTTATGGACCACACCCCCATGTATATAACTGCTGCCCCCACACACACACACAAGCAGACCCCACCCCTTTGTTTTTTTGTTTTTTTTTTTGTTTGTATCCCAGACCCATTAGAAAACAAACACCTGAATTCAGCATGTCCCCAATGTCCATATTTGTGCATATAACTTAGGCAACTATGCTATGAGGCTAACAATTTGTGTGTTATATTCTCTTTCAGCCATTGTTATTCTACTTTTTCTGCTACTGCTCGCACCTATATATAGTATATTTCACGAGTAACAAAGTGAATGCATCCTTATATTTTTCTCCAAGGGTGTTATTAGCTAAAAATAACACAGTGCTGTATTCTGTGTAATGACAAGGTCAAAAAAACAAAAAACAAAAAAAAACAAACAAACCTGCTAAAAACTAATAAAACAAATTAAAGCTCCATATTTCTTCCTCCCTGTTCCTTCTCCAAACAGCCTCTAATTGGAGGCAGATCCGGTGGGGTCTTCAGGTCCTCTGCACTGAAGCGTATCAGTCAGTTCACACCACAGAGCCAGAGGGAAATCCACAATAAAGCTCTTAATAACATACGGATCAGCTCTTAATAAGACTCAAACAGGTGCCGTCTTCCTTACCTGAGGTCTGTCTCCATCACATCTGTCGGGATTCGGGGGATTATTAAGGTGATGATGCAAAGTTCTCTTGAAAATATTGTTTTTTTTTTTGTTCTCTCTTCGAGGCTCTGGTTCCCTCAGGTCCTTTAAAAGAACTGTCCTCGTATCATGTGATCATTAGTGTTTTTCTTCAAAGTAAGCATGAAAGCTACCAAACTAGTTTATATGAACCCTGATTAGCACAAAGGCACATATTGGCTTTTTGAAAGTATGACAGCAGTTTATTTCATAAGTAAACAGCTTGAAAAAGAGCACCTTTTAAGATGAATTAAATGATTGAAATGTGGATGAAAGTGTTCGCTGATCTTTAAAATCCGAATCAAAGACGAAGATCATGACTGCATTCGTGAAAGGCAAATTAATATATCATTTGGGAGGAATCAAATCGCGCTGCTTCTCCACCGATGCTATCAGTACCACTCATTAAAACGTTATCACACTGTGCTCATATTTGGCACCCACTGTATTTACGCAGTAGGTGTCGTAGTAGTTAGGATTTCCACCTCCCAGGCTGAAGGTTCTGGGGTCGATCCTCAGTCGGAGTTCACCTGTTCTCTTAATACTGTGCAGGTCTTCGCTAGGTCTTCCAGTTTCCGCCATCTTTAACCCTTTCATGCACGAATTATATGAGAACCTTAATCAAATTTTTTTTCCTGAGTGTTTTTATTCCTCTTTAGGCATGAAAAAAACAATGCGATTGAAAATTTTCTTCTGAAAAATAAATAAATAAAAATAATTGAAAACATTTTTTAAATGCATAAAAAAATAATAATGAAAAAAAAAAATCTTATGAACCTATTTTTCATGAAGTTGCAAAAATGTTCACTCAGCTGGACACCACACGTTTAATTTTTGACGCACAGAAACATGTATTTACTGATAAATTGTGTGAAAACTATGGGGAGGGCTTGTGATTCTGGGGGTTTATGATCAGGAGAGATCTACATAATGTTACCAATTCATGTTAGAATAGATATGTAATGTCTTAAAACTTTAATAAAGATATGTGTAAAAAAAAAAAGAAAAAAAAAAAGAAAAAGAAAAAAAGAACAACAAAATCCATGAATATACAAGAGAACAGCTGTAGAATAGCTGTCCACTATAGTGACCACTATGCATGAAAGGGTTAAAACAGGTATAGGCTGGTTCTCCTGTCAGGAGGCTAATGGCTAATGCTAGGTGCTGTGTAGGTTGATTTTTCTATGTGGTTAACAAAACAAGTTATCCTTCAAGTACATTGCAATTTTTGCGTATAAACAGAAAGAAATGGAGATCTTGGACGTAGTAATAGTAGTTTACTTGGCCGTTAATTACTTTAAACAACAAACAAAAACAACACATCCATTGTTCCGTATACAATGCAACCGAAAGGGTTTAGGCTGAAGTTAAGACTTATTTTACCTAACCCTATTTACAATTAACACAATGTTTCCACAAGAAAACATACAAAAAAAATTCATAGTTTTTGACGGAAATTCATTTGCGTCACATGTGCGACTTATGGAAGTAAAATTTTGTTGTGATTCTTTTCAGGATTCTGATTGGTTCATGGTATTCGATCATCTCACGACAGTGCCATTTACAGGCCTGGCATGCTCTTGATGACCTAGATATACAGGGTCGTGTGAACGAAGGTTTTTCAGAAAATCTCATGTGCACTAGGTTTTTTTTTTTTAAAAACAGGGAGGGGGAAATTTCCATTTTCCAAAATGGTGCCCACCTTATTGTCAGAAAATTTGTTTGGATTTAGTTGATGGGGGGGGGGGGCACATTCCGTGATTGTTGGCCGGAGCAGGGCTGGGAGGTGCACGCGCTCCGTGAATGCTGGTTGGGGGGGGGGGCAGCGTAGCGGTCGGACATTGTCGCTTTACTCTTCCTCTAACTCCATACTCAGCCATAGGTGATAGTATGGATCCAAGTTATTTTTCAAAGAACGACCAGCTTCCGCAACTCGCCGGGTGGCCACTTCCTTCACACTGCGGGTTTGAGTTTGAGGTCAGGAGGACCTCCCACCACATCTTTTTCGCGAGCAAGACCAAGTCTTCCTCAGGCGTTTGCAAGACGGAGCCGCCCATGGTTCCGCGTACTCCCGGTCCTGCTCTGAAAAATCAATCTCATCCACTATTAATTAATTACGCAAAATTAAAATGAGATTGATCTAAGATCGATTAAATTGATTTTTTTACCCAGCCCTAGTCACCGGTAATTTCAGCTGCGAAAACACCAAATTTACTTTAATGTATTTTTTGTAATGAGTAACCATACTGTGCATTAAAAATGTATTTGAGTAGAAGTATGTAATTGAGTTAGGAAATGTAGGGAAGTGAAAATGAAAGTAAACACAATAAAAATACTCAGTAAACTACAAATTCTCCCAAAACATACTTGAGTACAGTACGCAAGGCAAGGCTAATTTCTTTGTATAGCACAATTCATACACAGAGCAATTCACAGTGCTTTGCAAAAATGGGAAAGAGACAAGTTAGAAACACACAATTACAATTAAAACATAATCAATAAAACATCAATAATAATCAATTATTACTGTTTATTATTATTACTATTATTATTGTAGTGAAGTATTATTACTTAGTTACTATACAACACTAGTATTACTTTATCTGACTGTGAACCTGGGTGCAGTATGTGCCTTCACCCGGTGGTCCCTGCTGTCACGTTACGGGAATTCAACAACAGCCGTGGTGAACTGAGCCGATACTGTCAGCTCTACTACAGCGGCATTAGTGTGAACAAAAGTGTGAAATAAGCTTTGAAGCGTTCAGTGCCCATGCAGCCAAAAAACAGCATAAAAATAATATGAAAAAAAAGAAAAAGAAACAGTTCAGCAGTGAAACGGTGCAGAATAATAATATTTTTTCTTTATATGGAGGCCATGAAAACAGTTAATTTGTGTATTTCTTTTGTGTCAGATTTTGTAAATAAGTACCAACAGAACATCTTCATTTTTAGATACAGTACATCAGTGCATTCTCATTGACGTTTAATTTTCCACAGCACACACACTGCCTCCTTCACTTACTGAAAAAAAAAAAAGAAAACAAATGAAATCCCTGAAACCAAAGTACAATAAAACCAAATTGATTCCACCCACTCACTTTTATTAAATGCGATAAATTCTTTTGATTGATTGGACTTGGCTGAGTTTAACAAGGCTGATACTTTGTTGTAGATACTTTGTCGTATCTGCGAGGCCAAACGTAAGCCTATGCGTTTTATCAAAGCATCCCCCCCGCCCTCCTGCCCCCCCGCTCACAATAGATCACTTGTAATGTGAAGCGTCATTAGGAATGAATAACAGGCAAGGACACACACCTAATGGACTATAGTGTTGTCAATATTAAGAATTGAGACATAGCAGATACGATGATGGAGTCAATTGCGGTGATTTGTTAGCATTAAAGCCGCATTAAGCTTCGCGAGATAGCCAGAGGGCACAACGTGGACTGGAAATAGACTCGCAACAATGAACCGTCTATTGCAGGGGTGTCAAAGTCATTTTAGCTCAGGGGCCACATTAAGCCCAAATTGATCTCAAGTGGGCCGGACCAGTAAAACAATAGCATAATAATAACTTGTAAATAATGACGACTCCAAATTTTTTCTCTTTGTTTTAGTGCGGTCAAAATTAAATTATGAAAATATGTACATTTACCAACTATCCAAACAAAAATGATGTGAATAACCTGAAAAAACTGAGATTTCTTGAGAAAAATAAGTGCAATTTTAACTATATTATACCTCAACTTACCTTTTATACATGAATATTATGGATTGGATCTACAAAGGCACAAAATATTCAATAACAGGAAGTATAAGGTTAAAATTTTACTTACAAAATTTCAGGTTTTTTATATTTTATTTTTAAAGGATAGCTTGTAAATGTTAATATTTTCATAATTTAATGTAAGTTTTTACACTAAAACAAAGAGAAAAATTTGGAGTTGTCATTATTGGTGTAATGTACTATTACGTTTTTCGCAATAAACTAAGAAAATTTGGAGTCATTATTTATAGGTTATTATGCTATTATTTTAGTTGAGATCACATTGTCCTGTATGTGGAACCTGAACTAAAACGAGTTCGACATCCTTGATTGTTAATATCTGAAGTGTAATTTTTGCAAATTCATCCCGTGGGCCGGACTGGAACCTTCGGCGGGCCGGTTTTGGCTCCCGGGCCGCAAGTTTGACACCCCTGGTCTATTGGAATGGAGGGTGTATTAGTAGTTATCGAATTTAAAGGATCCGACAGAAATAAATGTTTTTTTTTTCCCACCTAATAACACTAACGTCACATATCGTTAGCCTCGTAGCATAATTGCCTAAGTCATTCACCATGTGGACAAAAGTATTGGGACACGTTGAATTCAGGTGTTTCTTTTCTAACGGGTCTGGAATACAAAACAATAATGACAAATGTTATAATATAGTTTTATATTAGGATAAATATCATTGCATTGTAGTTTGGTTTAAATTATCTTTGCTGCTAAAATGCCTCGGAAATGGTTTTTACTTAATTTCTCTCAACATTATTTTTAAAAAAAAATGTAAATATTGTTAGCCTCATAGTATATTTGCCTAAGTCATAAATACTATA
The DNA here is from genome assembly GCF_902148855.1 of Sphaeramia orbicularis. Lineage (NCBI taxonomy): Eukaryota > Metazoa > Chordata > Actinopteri > Kurtiformes > Apogonidae > Sphaeramia > Sphaeramia orbicularis. Next base: position 43,290,378 of record NC_043972.1, on the reverse strand, counting down.
TGGACAAAAATATGTGGACATGTTGGATTCAGGGGTTTCAAATATCATAATATAGTTTTATATTGTGATAAATATCATTGAATTGGTTACTTTGGTTTAAATTGTTATCTTTGCTTCCAAAATGCCTCAGAGATGGTTTTTACTTAATTTCTCTTTATTTTTTAAAATAAATTTATTTTGTTTATTTTTATCCATGGCGGATTTTAAATGTTCCACCTCAAAATTTCTAAAATATTTTTCGTGCTCTGACTGTGAATAATATTTTGATACCACAACTAACCATCTGCTTTCCCCGAGGAAGAAAAAAAACAAAACAAAACAATTAAACTTTAAGGAAATGTTAATGTTTATCAACTATACAGACATAAATATTGATATAAATTATGGCTGCAGCTGTAAAATGTCCTGTTCATGCTGATTTGAGATATAAACATCAATATTTACTTAAAGTTTAATGGGAGTCATACACTATATGGACAAAAGTATTGGGACACGTTGAATTCAGGTGTTTCTTTTCTAACAGGGGTCTGGAATACAAAACAATAATGACAAATATTATAATGTAGTTTTATATTGGGATAAATATCATTGCATTGTAGTTTGGTTTAAATTATCTTTGCTTCTAAAATGCCTCAGAGATGATGTGTACTTAATTTCTTTTAACATTGATTTATTTTTTTTTTTTGTTTGACTATGATTTTAAATGTTCTACCTCTAAATTTCTATTATATTTTTCATGCTTTGACTGTAAATAATAATTTTAAGTACTTTTTGACATCTCACTGCCATTAAACTTTAAGGAAAAATTCATGTTTATAAACTATATGGACAAAACTATTGGGACACATCATGGCTACAGCGTTAAGATGTCCTGTTCATGTTGATTTGAGATACGAACATCAGTATTTATGATATTTATCACAATATAAATTTTATTTTTTTATTGTATCCCAGACCCCTGTTAAAAAAGACACTCCTGAACTCAACGTGTCCCAATACTTTTGTCCATGTAGTGTATGACGAAATGCTATGAGGCTAATGATATGTAAAGTACGAGGATTCTCTATATATTTAGCATTCATGATGGCTGTGTAACCTGATTTTCCACTAAATACTGAGTTTATTCCTTTCTTTTTTTTTTTTTAATATTAACCCTTTTTAGACGATGGTGTCGCCGGTGACACAATTTTGCGTTCACCGTCATTTAAATTACCGTAAACGTCTGAACCGTTTGCACTATTGACAAAATTCAAATAGCATCAGAAAGCTAAGATTCTGAGCTTTTAGCAATTGCTTATTTCAACAATTGCTATTTAACACATTAGAGTAGAGGCCTGCATTGCCTGAAGGGGAGGGATATAAGTGAGCAGAGCAGAGAGCAGCAGAGTGCAGTCGGTGAGAGAGAGATGGAAGATTTTAATTACTTTCAGTAGCATTTTAGCAAGGAAAGCATAGAAGAAGCTGTGATATGGACACAGAATCCTCTAGACAAACAAAAATATTTAAGCCCATTTGTAGTTGGAAATGTGTTTCTGTAATCTCATAAAGCTTTGTTATGCACATGTACACCAAAATTCAAGTCTTCTTTTTCTTGTTCAATGTTTTAAGCATCTATTAATAATGATAATTAATGGCCAGATGTTCTTCCTGAAAAAAGGTGCAAAAGAATTGGCAAAAAAAAGACATTTTCTGACACTTTTATTGCAAAAACAACATAAAGACATCTAAACAGCCTACTTTAATCCAGTCCTTATAGGGTTAATTCTCTTTTTTATGTTTTGTTGTACTTGTATATTTATTTGTAACTGTACGTAAATCAATTTCTAAGGATTACTTATAATGGCGATTGCTATTTAACACATTAGGGTAGAGGCCTGCATTGCTTGAAGGGGAGGGGTGGATGTGAGTAGAGCAGAGAGCAGCAGAGTGCAGTCGGTGAGAGATAGATGGAAGATTTTAATTACTTTTAGCAGCGTTTTAACAAGGAAAAGCGTAGAAATAGCAAAAAATAAGGAGCTGTTACATGGACACAGAATTCAGACAAACAAAAAATATTTGAGCCCATAGCTGAATGTGTATTTCTATAATCTCATAAAGCTTTGTTATGCACATTTACAGTTGGTGTTCATAATAAATATGATCAAAAATTCATTTTTTTTTTTGTCTTCTACGACACACTGTTTTAAGCATCTATTAATAATGATAATTCATGGCCAGATGTTCTTCCTGAAAAAAGGTGCAAAAGAATTGGCAAAAAAAAGACATTTTCTGACACTTTTATTGCAAAAACAACATAAATACATCTAAACAGCCTATTTTAATCCAGTCCTTATAGGGTTAATTCTCTCTGTTATGTTTTGTTGTACTTGTACATATATATATATATATATATATATATATATACATATATATATATATATATATATATATATATATATATATATATATATATATATATATTTGTAACTGTACATAAATCCTTTTCTAGGGATTGCTTATAATGGCGATTGCTATTTAACACATTAGGGTAGAGGCCTGCATTGCTTGAAGGGGAGGGGTGGATGTGAGTAGAGCAGAGAGCAGCAGAGTGCAGTCAGTGAGAGAGAGATGGAAGATTTTAGTTACATTTAGCAGCGTTTTAACAAGGAAAAGCGTAGAAATAGCAAAAAATAAGGAGCTGTTACATGGACACAGAATTCAGACAAACAAAAAATATTTGAGCCCATAGCTGAATGTGTATTTCTATAATCTCATAAAGCTTTGTTATGCACATTTACAGTTGGTGTTCATAATAAATATGATCAAAAATTCAATTTTTTTTTTTTTTTTTTTTGTTACTACGGCACTGTTTTAACCATCTCTTAATAATGATAATTAATGGCCAGATGTTCTTCCTGAAAAAAAGTGCAAAAGAACTGGCAAAAAAAAAAAAAAAAAGACATTTTCCGACATTTTTATTGCAAAAAACAACATAAATACATCTAAACAGCCTATTTTAATCCAGTCTTTATAGGGTTAATTCTCTCTTTTATATTTTGTTGTACTTGTATATATATTTTTTACTCTATGTAAACCCTTTTCTAAACCTGTCTTATGCATATTATGGAAAAAAAAAAAAAAAAATTCTAAAAAAAAAAAAGATTTTTTTGTGCAGTATATTTTTGTCAAATGATTGATGACATTATTTAGCTACAAGAGATTATAATTTAAAATGCTCTTCTCTGTATATATTTGCCTGAAAAAGACTAATGCTCGTTGAAGTATTACAACTGAAATGCATTTTTGCAGTGGTTTTGCTGGTGTGCATCTTTTTTCTAATTCAATCTACTACGTTGATATTCTAGCGGGGACAGCAGTATTATTCATTGAAGATCGTCAGAAGGTATTTAATAGACCTGGCTTCCTTTCAACAAAATATTTAGTGATGAATTGTACATGATCCCTGAAAAGAGGTTGATTTGTCCTTTTTCTGTCAATGCTCTTCGACCTCAGAGTGAAGGTTTGTGGAAGCATGCATATGTGCAGTGTTATGAATGAGTTTGTATTAGAAAGATGTCATTATTTTTTCTACAGTGTACGTTTTCCTATCAAAACCTTGGTTTTCAAATAATTCCGCTACCGGAGGCCAAAGGTTTCACATAATGGCTCAACTTCTGACTGCTAATTGCCGTCTTTATCTGCACGGCGCCGCTATCTGCTAAGCATTGTACCTTAATGCAGATCCAGCCGATATGCAAACAATAAAAGCAGAGCCAGAGTAAGCTATTCGTCTCTGGCAACGCTGTGCAGGAAGTGTCAAGAAGGGGGGGAGGGGAATGATCTCCCTCAATGCAATATGCTTAATCCTATAAGTAAATACAGTATATTTCCATCCAGTGTGTGCAACATTGGCGTCATTTCCACCACCTCGGCCCTCCGTGTGTGCTCCACAGTACATTATCCATGAGTGGCAAGACAGAAGGACTTAAATAGAGTGGAAGAGAGAAAGGGCATCGCGCTAGCCAGTAAATGTCACGTTGTGAAGGGTGGTGCGTGAAGCCAGGTATGAAATTGGATGTGGTGTTCCTTAATTTAATCCCCAGAGTAAACAGAGATGCAGGGAGATTGTATCTACAGTTAACGTTTTTCGTCAGAAGCCTGTCAATGCGCCGAGAGTTTCCAAAACACCCCTGCTGCTTCGCGCTCAGAGCAACAACAACCCGAACTGACAGAGAGACGTTTTCCTCCTCGCACAGAGCCTCTCTGGCATGCTTTCACTTTCAATATAATCTTCCTTTGAGTCGTTCTCTCAACCCCCCCATTCATTTCTATTTTTACTGTAATCCTCTCTTCCTTCATGACCCTCAAGGCTGAAAGCGGCTCTTCCTTTTATTCTATTCGACTCTATTCTCTTAACCAAAGTTGATTCTGATACTAAATCTGCTTTTTTTTTTTTTTTTTTTTCCCTGTTTTCCTTTGTCATTGAAAATACAGTAGGTCTTCTGGGCTCATTAAAAGTTTTTTTTCTCCGCTCGGGGCAATTAGAAAGCAAAAACTGGGCTATTTACTGTACTTTAAGCAACTCTGCCTCCTTGAAAGATCATAGTAAAAGCGCAGAAAGTATGGAGACTTAAAATATGCACATTCATTTAACTTTTCTAATACATTATTAGTACATTATACAAAAATACACGTTAGTCAGCAGTTTATTAACATACTTTTCAAATACAGTGGTAAAATCGTGTGGTTTAAGTGGAACTTTACTTCTGTTCTGAGTCTAACTCCATATACCAGGGGTGTCAAACTCATTTCAGTTCAGGGGCCACATTCAGCTACATTTGATCTGAAGTGGGCCGGACCAGTAAAATAATATATAAATAATGTCAACTCCAAAATTTTCTCTATGTTTTAGAGTGAAAAAAGTCAAATTAAACAATGAAAATGTTTACATCTACAAACTGCCCTTTCAAACAATGTGAATAACATGAACAAACTGAAAAAATAAGTGTAATTTTAACAATATTATGCTTCAGTTTATCATTTTCACACATTCATTATAACTTACAGATCACTACAAATACACAAAACATTTAATATCAAGCAGAATATTGTTAAAATTGTACTTTCTTTTCTTAAAACATTTCAGGTTGTTCATATTTGTTCAGGTTATTCACATTTTTTGTGAAATTATACTTTGTTTTAGTGTAAATATATGAAAATATTTACATTTACAAAGAGAGAAATATGGATTATTATTATTATTTTTTTTATATTTATTGAGTATTATGATATTTATAGTATTTTACTGGTTTGACCCATTAGAAATTGAATTGGTCTGACTGTGGAACCTAAACTAAAATGATTGTAAATATCTCAGTGTAATTTTTACATTTCACAACTTCATCCCAAAGGCCGGATTGGACCCTTTGGTGGGCCGGATTTGGCCCCCAGGCCGCATGTTTGACACCTGTGCCATATACAGTGTGATTCTGAAAAGTACCGGAGAGTCAGAAAGAGGCTAAGACAGTGTTGTTCAACCTTGGGGTCGGGACTCCACGTGGGGTCGCCTGGAATTTCTAGTAATTGATGGAAAAAACAAACAAAAAAAACCCCTTACTAATAAAAAATATATGGTGAGTTGAGAGAAACAATCACTGTACATAACAGACATGACAAACTGTGAAGCTGAAACTGAAGCACTGTGGTACTGTTTGTCTTTCAAATGTTCATTGTGGTCAGTTTCAGATGCTGCAGCTCTTTCATAATTCATAGTTTGAGTTCTTGTTTGTTCAGTATTAATTGTCAGCCTTGTAAATCCAAGCTGGACTGACTGTACATATCCTGACCAAGGAAAATCAAATTCTCACTTTGTGCAGTAATCTACACCTGGCTTTACTGCCTACATCCATAATAATATACATTATATAGACTAAATGTGGTCTAAAATTATCGTTCTCACTTTGTGCAGTAATCTACACCTGGCTTTTCTGCCTCCGTCCATAATAATTAGGGCTGGGTATCATGGCCAATTTCTATAATCGATTCGATTTCAATTCATAAGGTTCTGAATCGATTAATCACGATTCGATTCGATATTGATTCAATTCAGTATTAATTGACTGATTCAGAGTAATTTAGAGACACCAAAGTACAATTCTGAGTTGTAGCCTGATTATTTGAGTTCCGCAGTCATGCAACACATCAATACTGGGATCAATATTGATATTAGAAAAGAAGTAAATATGACATTTCAGCAGTAAATTGCTGAATGTGCTCTTAAATAATGAACGGCACAGAAACATGTTTGTACAGTGGCTCAGAACGGACTTCGTTATCTTTACTCTGTTTTATGGCTGGAGACTTCTACTCACTGGGGGTGGGGGGGGGTGTGGTCCGTGATTGTTGGTCGGAGCGGAGCGGGGCAGGGGAGTGCACGCATGCCATGAATGTTGGTCGGGGAGCAGGGGGGGTGGGGGGTGGTGTTAGTATTGATCCAAGTTTTTATTCCAAGAACGACCGGCTTCCGCGACTCGCCAGGCGTCCACTTCCTTTACACTGCGGGTTCGAGTTTGAGGCCGGAGGACCACCAGCAGAAGGGGTTTCCCCACCGCGTCTTTTTCACAAGCTAGACCAAGTCTTTCCCAGGGGTTCACAAGACAGAGCCGCCCGCTGTTCCGCGTACTCCTGGTCCTGCTCTGAAAAATCGATCTCATCCACCATTAATCGATTACGCAAAATTAAAATGAGATCAATCTAAGATCAATTAAATTGATTTTTTTACCCAGCCCTAATAATAATATACATTATACAGTGATCCCTTGCCAATTCGCGCTTTAAGTTCCGCAGTTTTACTTATTGGCGGATTTTTCAGAAATATTCATCAAAAAATTAAAAATCAAGAAAAAATCGCGGAAATTCTGCGAAAATCCACCCCACAGCAGACGAGAGGCCGCAGCTGCCAGAGAGAGAGAGAGAGAGAGAGAGAGAGAGAGAGAGAGAGAGAGAGAGAGAGAGAGAGAGAGAATGTAGAAATGTCAGTTCATGCATGTACGTGTGTTTATGTGTGTTGATGCTCGAGACCAAAGAGAGAGAGAGAGAGAGAGAGAGAGAGAACTGATTCGTTTCTTGTGCGTATGAGAGGAAAAGAGAGCTGGGAGTAGATGTGCGTGTGTTTGTGTGTACGTATACGATGGATAAGCGTCACGAATGAAGAGAGGAGAGAGTACGTATCAGCTGTTAGTACGTATGCACGTGTGTGTGTTTTGTTTACTTTCTACATTCTTTTCTTTCCGATGTTTTACAGTACGTACATGTACATGTATCCGATCTATATATATATACATGTATACATGTACTAATCATTGTTTTCTTTTATATATATATAACTCATTTATTTCATAATTATTACATTTGCAGTACTTATATACTATTTATAGATACATTCATACATGTACCTAGGTCTAGGATAGGCTCGGGGGGCTCCGGCTCCAGTTCGCGGATTTTCGATTTTCGCGGGGGGCGCCGGTCCCCATTAACCGCGAAAAATAAGGGATCACTGTATAAACTAAATGTCGTCTAAAATTAACTTTTATTTGCAACATAGTATGGCAAACTATTACATGATCAAAAACAACTTAATTTTAGCAAAACATGTCTCTGTTTTGAATGTCTGGGGTCACCAGAAATTTGTGATGTTAAAATGGGGTCACGAGCTAAAAAAGGTTGGGAACCACTGGGCTAAGTGGAGGTTGATGAAGGGCTGAATGATTTCGAATGGATGTTTATGACAGGACTACTTCAGAGATGTCCGTATAACACAGAATCTGCAGTGGAATGAGGGTTTTAAAGGCTGGTTTGGGTATTTGTGCTGGTTTTACCACCTTAAAAAAGGCCCACCTAAGAAATCAATATCCTTTTAAAGTGTACAATATATTTAGAATGCTTTCCCTTGCCCTCATGCAATGTTCTCCCAGCGGGAACTGAGGTACTTGAAGGGTTCTCCAAACCTGCCAGACTCAGCCAAGAAAAACTGCAACCGCCTCTATTGTCCAATCGGCTTGTGTTACTGTATGACTTTGGCGTTTCAACATCTTAGTTCAGGTCCAAAATGACAAACAAGCAAGCTAATCAAGAGAATATAATTGCAGTTTTATAGATTCTTTTTTTTTTGTTTCATGATGTAGAGTCATCCCAAACAGCTGAGGTTAGAAAGCACAGGTGTCAAACATATGGCCCGGGGGCCAAAACCGGCCCGCCAAAGGGTCCAATCCGGCCAGTGGGATGAATTTGTGAAATGCAGAAATTACACTGAAGATATTAACAGTCAAGGATGTTAGAATCATTTTAGGTCAATTCAATCTCAAGTGGGTCAGAACCAGTAAAATACTATCATAATAACCTATGAATAATGAAAACTACAAATTTTTCTCTTTGTTTTAGTGTAAAAAAAAAACAAAAATGTAAAATTACACAAAAATGTTTACATTTACAGACTAGCCTTTTACTAAAAAAAAAAAAAAAAAAAAAAAAAAAAAAAGTGAATAACCTGAAATTTCGTAAGAAAAGTATGTGGAATTTCAACAATATTCTGCCTGTTACTGAATGTTTTGTGTATTTGTAGATCCACTGTGATCTGTAAGTTGTAATGTGTATGTATAAATGATAAACTAAGGCGTAATATTGTTAAAATGACACTTAATTTTCTTTAGAATTTTCAGGTTCATATTTGCTCATGTTATGTTCAAGTACCGTTTGAAGATATAAACATTTTCATTACAGAGTTTGACTTTTATCACTCAAAAACAGAAAAAAACTTTGGAGTTGACATCATTTATAAGTTCTTATCCTATTATTTATATTATTTTACTGGTCCGGCCCACTTTAGATCAGATTAGGCTGTATGTGGCCCCTGAACTAAAATGAGTTTGACATCCCTGTTATAAGACATTGTATTCCAGTATTCCAGTATTTAACCCATAAAGACCCAGTGCTACTTTTGTGTCAGTTCCCAAATGATTTTCTCAGTCTATTTAACCTTACTTCCATGATTTATCACCATTTATTATAATATTCGTCTGTATATTTTGTGTTTTTTCAGTATAAACCAGGTATTTTCCTGTGTAGATGTCCATTAAAGCTCGTATTTGAGTTAAAGGAGTGATATTTTGCTTTTTTAAATGGAATTATGTCTTTTAAAACATTTCCCTGTGGTCTACATAAACTGTAAATCAGGGATCTCAAACATGCGGCCCAGGGGCCAAATGCCACCAGCCGAAGATTCCAATCCGGCCCGTGGAATGAATCTGCAAAGTGCAAAAATTCCACAGTCAAAGCTGTCAAACTCATTTTCATTCAGGTTCCACATACAGACCAATATGATTTACAGTAAAATAGAAGCATAATAACCAACAAAATATACTGACTCCATATTTTCTTCTCAGTTTAATGTGAAAAAAAACCCCAACAATATTACACTATGCCTATAAATAATGACAGCTTCAAATTTTTGTCTTTTAGTCCAAAAAATAACATTAAATTATGAAAATAAAAAACTAACAAACTATCCTGTAACAATAAAATGTGAATAACCTGAACAAATATGAACAACTTTAAATATCTAAACAAAATTAAGCACAATTTGAACAATTTTCTGCCTGTTAAGTGTTTAATGTCTTTGTAGATCCGATCCATAATGCACATGTAGAAATGATAAGTGATGAGGCATAATATTATTAAAATTGCACTTATTTTTCTTAAGAAATTTCTGTCTTTTCAGGTTATTCACTTTTTTTTTTTTTTTTTATTTGGTTTATAAAAGCAAGTATTTTCATAATTTAATGGGGTTGTTTTGCCCTAACACAAAGACAACAATTTGGAGTTGTCATTATTTATAGGTTATTATGTTATTATTTTACTGGTCCGGCCCACTGGAGATCAAATCGGGCCAAATGTGACCCCTGAAAGAAAATGAGTTTGAGACCCCCTCTGTAAATGCTACGCTTGGGTCTGAATTCTTCATTAATTCAACTCCACAGGTCCATCTTCAACCCTATTTCTGAGTAATGACACCAGAAAGGTCATTTTGAGCGCTGGCCCTTTAAATGCAAACCACTTCAAGCCCCACCCCCTCCAGGTTGTTGACCGTGCTGTTCTGTCCCGTTCAGCCACTTGTGTTCGTTTCAACCAACAACTGAACATTTTAAATAATCGGCTCAAAGTTTGGACATATTTTCAGTTTTTACTACATTCGCTGCTATTTTGTGTTTTTTGAATATAAACCAGGTATTTTCCTGTATTTAATTTACTGATCATGTAGATGTTCATTAACCCTTTCATGCATGAATAATGAGAAACCTTAATCAACATTTATTTCCTTAATGTTTTTAATTCCTCTTTAGGCATGAAAAAAACAATACGATTGAAAAATTTCTTATCAACGTATTTTTCATGGAGTTCCAAAAATGTCAGCTTTACACCATGCGTTTAATTTTAGAAGAAAAGAAACAAGGATTTACTGATATATTGTGTGAAAACTATGAAATAAAAACATTTTTAATGCTGCTAATGTGCTGTTTTCTCACATTTTAACAAACTCTAATACCAGTCATTTCTCACTTCATGTAGATAATGTGCAAAAAAAAAAAAAAGAAACGCCAATTTTTTTGTTAAAAAAAAAAAAAAGTTAATTGCAGTTTAGTAACAATAAGAAGCAATTGATTTTTTTTGTTCGTTTTTTTTAAGTTTAGTTTATTTCGAATATGCAACAAGACAAAGTAATCTTACTTAGTCTTTCAAAGTAAAACAGGTAGTAAGAGGTCATGGTAGAAAACAAAAAAACAAAAACAAAACTTATACGTCTTAGATTCTTAGATTTAATTTATTGGTCCCCGTGGGGAAATTCGTCTTCACTGACTGAAAACATTACAGGAAAAAAAAAGACATTACGTAACATTACAGGAAAGAAAAAAAAAACATGACTACATGACTTCATTTGCACATTTGAAAAGGAGTGAAAGGAAATATAATTTATTTAATCCCACCCCTTCAACACTCAAACACATTACTGTAGATCAGGTTTATCTAGAACAGGGGTCTGCAACCTTTATTATCAAAAGAGCCCTTTTGCCCCCTCTTCCGCCAAAAAAAATAGTCTGGAGCCGCAAAAAATAACAGAGCTTATAAACTTTTAACAGTTTTAATCTTTTTTACATTTTTATCTGTTACAACCACTGAATACAACAAACAGAAGTGCAGTGTGGAATGGATTCTGGAGTATGATTACTCTAAAAGTACACAGTAAAAGTATTTCATCGTATTTGTGCTAATAGTATATGAAGTACTAATACTGAAAATACTAAATTCACGAGGTACTCACTGAAAAAAAAAATAAAAAATTCATCATTGAATGTAGCCTTAAAACCTATTTCAGATGAAAAAACAAACATTTTTGGAGCTTGGAAGGGATTTTTGAGTATGATTACTTCAAAAGTACACAGTAAAAGTAGTTCATAGTATTTTTGCTAATAGTATTTGAAGTACTAATACCAATTGTAAAAAATTCATGAGGTACTTATTGGAAATCATAATTTTATTCATCATTGAATTTAGTCTTAAAGCCTATTTCAGACAAAAACAAACACTTTTGTAGCTTGGAATGGAATCTGTTGTAGGATTACCCCAAAAGTACACAGTACTTATACTCATTCAGTTGCTCTATGAAAAGTATCGCTATTTATGAAAATTATTCTCTTCAAAACTCAACACTGCCTCCGCAGTTCCCAGTTGTACTGCTCCATATTCTCCCGGAAAATGGACAGAATTATGTGAGTAATATACAAAGGACGGACAGAACCCTCTGTGTCCGTATCTGTCTGCGTCTTTAACGTAGAGCAGAAATGAGTCCTTACTTTTGTTGTCTGGAAGGAACATTCGCTCCATGCAGCTCATCTACCGTAATTGTCGAATAAGTAGCGCACCAGAAAAACGCTAGCGGCTGGCTTGACCGTACAGAGGAGAATCGCGGCTGGCTTGACCGCAGTAAAGGGAGGAGCCACTACAAGGAGGATGAAGAGCCGCATGTGGCTCCGGAGCCGCAGGTTGCCGACCCCTGATCTAGAACAGCAAAGTTACACAAATGGTATGAATTACAGTGTATGGGATGATGCATAAGCGTCCACTGTGATATGTAACTAAAACAACAAAACCCATGAATATACAAGAGAAGAGCTTTGAATAACTGTCCACTGTAGTGACCAGTGTGCATGAAAGGGTTAAAGCTCATATTAGAGTTACGGGTTATTACATCAAAAACAGCTCAAACTGAAGAAAAAGTGACTTTTTCAGCAAATATATCATTAACTGAACAAAAACCAAGTGTCTCCATCCACTGTCATTGATCCAATTCCGTGGGTTTTACTGGTGAATCAGTGTTGTAGAAGATGACGGTGTTTCCACGGTAACTACAGAGCTTCTGAACGTCCAAATGAGTCATATCTGATGACCATGAAAAGATGACAAACTGTATTTTCCCGACAGGATTAGTGGCTCAGCGGGTGTTAAACAGTTTCAGTAGATGGTTTTGGTCGATGGTGGATGTTTGGGTCTTTTTGGGTTAATATTACTTTTCACATAAAAATGATTGTGTTCCTTAGTGGTTAAAATCGAGCAAGTGTGACATTTTTTCCTCAGCATTTTCCATCAGCTCTGAAAAGCCAAATATTAAATGTCACGCTGTTTTATCTAATGGAGGAGATTGAGGTCAGATTCTTGTTAGGTGTGACTGATGACAATTTTAAAATCGGTTCTGCCACAATCTTCAGAAATTATCATCAGCGCTGGTAAAAAATAAGAAAGAAAAAGAATCAATCATGCACTGTCGCAAAGGAGCAGCCGCCACCATTGCACTGTGGGATATATATTATCAGCAGTGTTGGGAGTAACATGTCACAAAAGTAATGCATTATATTACAGATTACTTTTTGCTCTAATGCAGTAGTAGGCATTACTAATCAATTTTCAGTAGTATTTTACTTGGTACATGTTCATTATTGATTGTGTTACAATACATTTTTCGCCCATAATTTAATTGTTCAAATAAAAAATAAAGCAAACCAAAAAAAAACAGCAAGATCGTGAGACCTTAAGGAATAAAACATGTAAAGTTCTATTTCCTGTTGGTGTTCAGCCCCACTTACGACTACTTCCGGGTCAGACAACTTAACTATATTGAAAATAGCAAAAAATGGATTAAACGGTTGTTATCCATTTTTTCCATTTTTTTATTTGAGCACAAAATCGAGAAATGTAAAAACAAACTGTTATCCATTTTTCGTTCTGGTTTTGAAAATGAAAGACAAAAAAAGAAGTCATTTTTTTGTTTCTTGATTTTTGGTTTTAAATTAAAAAAACGAATGAACGAATGATACACGGATTCTGAAATCTTCTCAATATTTCTAAATAAAAATCTGAAAAAAAAAACCCAAAAACATTTATATATATGTGTGTGTGTGTAATTTAAGTTTTAACACAGGAACATTTTGTGATATAGCAGTAGATCTTGTTCTGATCAAATAAAAATGTTTAGTATTTGTGCATAAAAACAAAAAAAAACAAAAAAAAAACGATAAAAAAAAAAAAAGATCAATGGCTTCCGCTTCAGATGAACAGAAAGACCCTGGAGAGTCTGTATGTAACTCAAAAGTAATACAGAAGTCATGTAATAGATTACAGTTCTGAGAGTAAGGTAAGGGATTACTTTTGAATAACAGTATGTACAAGAAATGACGATATAATGACAATGTAGCTGGAATTGTCTTGATTTTTGTTTTTCTGTCAAGAGAGGAGGTCAAAGTCTCTTGGTCTTTCGTGTGTATTTTCTTTATGTAACAATGCATCCATTGTTCACTGTTCAATTGTTTTGTTTATTATTAACAAAAAAAAAAAAAAAAAAAAAAAAGAAAAACTGAAATGTTGAGAATGGAAAGATTGGTCATTGGTCACATACTTGTTACGTAACCACAATGTAATTTCAATGCATGTTGAAATCTTCTCAATATTTCTAAATAAAAATCTGAAATAAATAAATAAATAAGTAATTTGAGTTTTAACACAGGAACATTTTGTGATATAGCAGTAGATCTTGTTCTAATCAAATAAAATGTGTTTAGTATTTGTGCATAAAAAAACCCCCCCAAAAAAACGATGATAAAAAAAAAAAAAAAAGATCAATGGTTTCAGCTTCAGATGAACAGAAAGACCCTGGAGAGTCTGTATTTAACTCAAAAGTAATACAGAAGTCGTGTAATAGATTACAGTTCTGAGAGTAAGGTAAGGGATTACTTTTAAATAACAGTAACAAGTATCTGTAATGGATTAAAGTTTGGAAGTAACTTGCACTACAGTGATTACCGTTTTGTGCCAGTGACTGCACAACGAATGCAAAAACGAGTGCTTATTTTCTAATGCTAATGCTAATGCTAATGTACAACAAATAGCCTATATGCTATAGTTGCCCTGTTTGCTTTGCGCACGTTAAATAAACACTGCTCTGTAAAGCTCAGGTATCAAGAGGTCAAATCTGATGGGTTATTTTCTGCGCACTGCTTTGGATATTCATAATTTTCTATTTACATGTGCAATTAACCTCAGGTATTAGCTGCGGTATTTGGTGCTGGTATTATCAGCAGTTTCACCCTGACTAGCATAAATCACCGGGGAAGGTCAATTGGATGATCTGTGGGATGTCTTGCGTGCTGCTATTAACTTTCAGCAACAATAAATCTCGGAGCAGGAGGTGCTTACGGGTATTAAAAGTGAAATGGCTTTGTCAGCTAACTGTATATTTTAGGGGTCAGAATGCAACTTCAGATTCCAGGACGATAACCTACACACTTGTATGTTTAACTTGTATTTCTAAAGAGGAGGAGTACCTAGAATGCATTTAAGCGGAAGAGACGTTATAATATTACAGCAGTTATGCACTATCACTACACACTTTTGTCATATTTTGTGGAGTAAATCTTTGTTTTATTAAAAAAAAATATATGCAAAATGTGACAAAATATATATGTCGGTATATGAAGTGTGTGTGTAAGCATGTTTGACATCGACAAAAATCTACAAAATAAGACAGTTCCATTTATATTATGATTCTTACTGTTTGTTTTTAAGTCGTCTCACTCCTTTACAGTTTTTTTTTTTTTTTAATTTTTAAGACCCCAGACTCTGTAGTCCAAATACGCTGGTGGTGGAGTCATTGTAGGTAATAAAGGATTTTGAATTTTTTTTTTTTTTTTTTTTCTGGCAGTTGTTTTTCCTCATCCTTTATTTTTTGGAACACTTATTATTCATGATTTTGCAATAGTCTTTGTAGCTTTTCTGGCTAAAAATGACCTTTGAGAAGTATTTTAATAAGCCACAAAATTAGCTGCAGAATTCAGATTGTCTCGTGGTTGTTCCAAGAGAAACAAAAGCAACTTGGTGCCAGGTTTGTGAGAGTTTTTCTTGCATTGGTTCAGTTTATTTCCAGTGTCTAGTAGGGGTGTTAGAAAATATATCGCGATATTTCATTTCACAATACTGTATCGATATTAAATAGTACTGTATCTTTATTTTTAGGTATTAATTCAAATGCAGATATGACGGACGTTTATTTTTTGGGTTTTTTTTTTTGGTTTCTTTATTGTTTATATCTTATTTATTATTATTTAACACTGTTTTATTAAATAATGGTTATTTGAAGCATCCTACAAGCACTTTTTACTGTCTGAGAGGCAGATGTTAGTTCCTTTGTTTGGGACTGCACAAAAATAATGTTCTGATGTTAGTTCTGAACTAACAGAATATGAACATTTGAAGAGGATCTTAAACTGTAATGTCTGCAAAACACAATTTAAGTTTGGACACAGGAACATTTTGTGATATAGCATTAGATCAGGGATTAAAGCAAAAATTTTTCATCTGACGGAAAATTTTCTTCTGGTCAAAATCATTGGCCACTATTAAAAATGATGCAATACAATACTACTATAGCGTACAAGTTTATATAGTCAAATTTGGCAACACTGTAAAACACACTGAATGGGAGAGTGTACAGGTGTAGAAGATTAGTAACATGGATAGAAAAAATGTCATGAGTGGTATTGGTGGGGGGTCTGGGGGTCCTCCCCCAGAAAATTTTTAAAGCTTCAGGTCAATTTTGGTGCTCTGTGGTTAATTTTAAAGGGGATGAAAACCTTTGAAGCAAGTGAAAATAATAAGTAGAAGAAAACCTTACTGCAAAAAATGAGTGAAAAACTTTTTATTTAATAATTTAGGAACTCCTAAAACATAACTCCAACTCCAACAGCACATGAATTTTGGGAAAATGTCTGTGTAAATGTAACCCTAACCAACTAATCTTTTATTTTTTCTGCTTTTTGGCACTGAAACCAAAAGTTTCAAGCTTGGTCATTCCAGATGTACGCTTCTGTTTTTTTTCCAGAGACACATGGCACATTAGTAGAACTTTTCACTTTAGCAGTAGAGGTGGAGGTTGTTGCAGGGACAGTGGAGCTTGGAGCAGAGGAGGTGGAGGCTCTGCCTGGAGCAGAGGCCACGCCCACCTCCATCTATTTTTCACGCATCTCTCAGCACCTTCCTCTACAAATGTGTCCATGATGTCGTATATGCTAGCCAAAATAATCTGTACGTCGTCAAACCTGCGTCCACCCCCCCGCCCCCGCCAATATCATGTTCTCTTTTGATTGGAAGAAATTACGTCAACTGAAACAGAAATTATATTCCGTTCCAGATCCTCTCTGAGGGTATTTAAAATACAGTGGCTTTGCAAATACCAAGGGTGTTACTCAGTCATTCAATGTTATCGTCGTACTGTACCACACAGATAGAAATAAGATGCGAAACGGGTCAAAATAAAGCACTTATGCAGTTGGGTGCGTAACCGCGTAAGGCCACGGCGCTCACAGCCGCACACACGGGAAGGGCACATACACACACACACGCACACACACTAGTCATATACCGGCAAGAGGAGATAAGCTATGAACCCAAACATGAAGGTACATGTGGATCAGTTCTGTCTTCTTCCCTTTTCGCTGTGGTTCTTTCATAATGAAAGCTACTTGTTAGCACTAAACTAAAGTTAGGCTGGAGGCTGAACTTCGGTAAAGCTGAACTTGTCCATGTGTTTCTGAGGCACAGAATGAGCAGCGTTTCCTTCCAAAGAGAAATACTGATCAATCTGTCCTCCCGACATAAAAATAAAGAAGTCATCTTATTATCATCACTGTTAAACCTATCAGCCCCCTGTGCGTGGCGTGCCTGTGTTAAACACCTGCAGACCCAGGACAGCAGACCCAGGACAGGATCGCGGTGCCGACTGGACTCCGCGAAACACGTGGGGAAGTTACTTCAATTTGACTTTTTTCCCCCCTCAATTTTTCCATTTGACGGAAATCCGTCGTGGTGACGGAGAACTTTAATCCCTGCATTAGATCCTGTTGTGATTAAATAAAAATATGTTCAGTATTTGTGCAGATTTCTGGTGTAATTCAATTCTTCCAGGAAATAATCATTTAAAAAAAGAAAAAAACAAAAAATTGCCTTTTTAACAGTATTATGATATATCGTGATATATCGTATTGTGATCCTTGTATTGTAATTTGTATCATATCTCCAGATTCTTGCCAATACACAGCCCTAATGTCTAGTAAGACACTAAGGCCCTGTCCGTATGAAGATAGTTTCCGTCATATCTGCAAAAGTTTTGTATCGGATAGACCTTGTGGCCACACGAAACTGTCATTTTCAGTCACTGAAACTGCAACTTTTTGAAGCCGGTCCCAGGGTGCATACATTTGAAAATGCCGGTTTTGCGTCTTCGTCTGTATGACCAAACCGCAACTTTTCGAAAACGATGTTATCATAGCCCCACCTCTATAACCTTTATCCCCAGAAGCAACACGCCACTTCACAACAACAACAACAACAACAACAATGGCAGACGACAGAGTAGTGCTCGTGTTACAGCAGCTATTGAGCTTATTGGAAATATTGAATCAAATCTTCGGCTACTTTTTCATTACAATGAGCAACAAACAACCGTCACTAATAACATTCATTACATGCTCTTAGATCTACCGCAGAGAGGGGCAACCAGAAGGAAATACTGGATCAGACCTGGTTTAACCAAGCAAATTTTATGCACATGCTCCACGTCTTCTCTGTTTTTTTGCGAGAGCATGACAACACCACATACAGGCCTGGCATTTGTACTACATTGTTTTTAGTGGTTTCATGTGGATGCGGATATTTCCTGAAACGACTCTGTGATTACGGAGCAGTTTTTTGAAAACAACAAAGAAAAAGATCGGATAGGAAAAGATGCGGTTTTGTGTGGACATGGTCTAACTTCTAAGTAAAACGTAAATAAAAAAAAATTTACAGCAGTTACACATGACCAATAATGAGCAGTAAAACTGAAGATATCAGAATACTTACAGTCGCTCCATTCAAATATAATAAAAAGTAGCGGGAAAGAATTATCAATACAGCAGAAAAAGAAAAATATATACATATATAAAGCTCTAAATGTACAAATATATACCAAATATACTTATTAAAACACTCTATTAGGACACAAAAGTCGAACAGCAATTTGCACAATATATACTAGACAATATATTAACAGTATGATAATTAATGAAATATACATAATAAGTGCGTAAAAATACGGTTGTTGTTAAAAACTCCACTTCCTGGTTGGGGAGGGGCAGGACGTCGCCTCACCTATCAGGCCACACCCAACCATTTAAGAGGAAGGACCAGGCCCAGACCATGCTCTTTTCCCTTTGTTAGACTGAGAGCATGCGGCCTGGAGAAGAGAAAGACTTAAATGCATAGACTGGATGGATGCATACCTTGAGTGAGTTATATTTTGTTATTGTTAATTGAATATCTTTGGATATGTTTGGAATTGTTTTTGTAATAGTTATTGTTTCCCTTTGTTTAAGCTTAAAATCATCCTACCCATGTCATCACCAGAACTGTTCACCTGTATACAGGGGTTGGACAAAATAATGGAAACACCTTCACCTCAAGATGATAATGCCCCAATCCATAGAGCTAGAATTGTTAAAGAATGGCATGAGGAACATTCTAATGAAGTTGAGCATCTCGTATGGCCGGCACAGTCCCCAGACCTCAACGTTACTGAGCATTTATGGTCAGTTTTAGAGATTCAAGTAAGACGTCGATTTCCACCGCCATCGTCTCTAAAAGAGTTGGAGGGTATTCTAACTGAAGAATGGCTTAAAATTCCTTTGGAAACAATTCACAAGTTGTATGAATCAATACCTCGGAGAATTGAGGCTGTAATTGCCGCAAAAGGCGGACCTACACCATATTAAATTATATTTTGTTGATTTTTTTAAGGTGTTTCCATTATTTTGTCCAACCCCTGTATAATCTACCTGAAGAGAGAATAAAGCATTTCAACGCAATCCTTGACCACTTATCATATCTGACCGTATGCCAGTGAAGAAGTTCTAAATATTACAACACAAATCAGCCCTTTTCATCATCCTTATAGTTTTTTACAGTTGTGTTTAATTATAATTATGTGTTTATAAGGTGGAGTTCAACAGCCACAGGCAGGAATGGTTTCCTGTGTCGTTCAGTGGTGCATTTGAGTGGAATCATTCATCAATGGGATTGTTTTATCTTTCCAGTTTAAAAAAAAAAAAAAAAAAAAAAAAAAAAAGTTGCTGAGCATGTGTCACCTATATTGTCTCTTTTTTCACAAAAATAATAAGCAGTTGCACAAAATATGATGAGTTGGTCTCATTTTTCTGCTGTGGAGCGAAGTAGTAAGACTGTCAATAGCACTACTTTCTGTCTGTTGTCTCTGTCTTTTATTCTGTGATGTCTCCCTTCTTTGTTTTCTGTCCTTTTCTGTGTTCTGTGGTTTCGTCAGTATAACCCTGGTGTGAAAGGTGGGTTTTAACAACAACGGATCAGCTCATACTGGGACAGAACCCAGGCAGATAAATGTACTACTGTTTGGAAAGGCCTGTACTATAAGGCTGTGGAGTCCAAAACATGTTACCCGAAGAAAATCAAAAGAGAACTGATAGGAGACCGGGGGCCAATGGGAACGAGTGGACTCCCCTAGGTAGATCTGAACAGATTTAAAAGACTGTGGGAAAGTGATGTAAAGTCATACTGGGACACTTGTTAACTGTGCACGACTTGCAAGCCAAGTGCAGTGAATTATTTGGGATGTTTAGCTCCCAGAGCTCTCCTGGCCTAGTTTTACGGAGGAGAGCTTTAACTAAGAGTCGGTCGTGTTGAGTTTATATTTCCAGCTTATCTCGGAGCAAGACTAAACGGTGCCCTGAGCTTTAAATTCACATGATAATGAAGACAGAAAGTGGGCCTGATCCTGGAGAGGGTTTACTTTATGCTAGCTGCACATACAGTCTACTCTCGTTAAACCGCCCGCCGTTATACCGCCATTTTCGCTCACCGCCGACCAAAACCATTGCACAAAAATCCCCAATGCATTATTCCATTAGCTACCGCCATTTCCGCCTATCGCCATCCGCCAGCCCAGTTCCATGCACAAACAACACTTATAACATTGATTTCCCGACCGTTATACCGCCAGCGTGATTGCCATCGAGTACACATACATTTTAACAATGCACTGAAACAAACGCGCCAGACGCAGATCGCGACAAGCTACGAGTAGGTCTACGGAACGGCCACCGTTCATTTATCGCAGAACACTCAGTAGGTCAGGATGTTGGGAAGAGGACGTGGGATTAAGTCAAAGCCTCAAGATGATGGGGTGTCATTTCCCGACACGGTATAATAATGCTTAAAATGTTTCCCCACTTTAAATGATCCCTTACAACATAACAGAATCAAGATTTATTTAGAAACGCAATTAGAACGGGTTAACGGAGGCAGCATAGACATCATATAGTAAAGACATGCACATTATGGACGCAACCCGTTGTAACGCCATTTTCGCTATACCGCCAATTTGGCCGTGAACGGAAGTTGGCGGTATAACGAGAGTAGACTGTACATACAACTGGCAACAGCACGATCCTGATCCTTAAAGATCCAGATCCTACAAGACTCCTCAAGGCCCACAAATAAAGACAAGTAAAGTTTTATTTATTTATTCATTCATTTATTCATCTATACCCAGATGTTGCACATTTATGTAAATATATGTTTTTGTCTTACACTGAAAAAAATTGGGGGTGTTATTTACTTAGGAAAACTTAGGAAAGTATTTGCACTTACAATTGTAAGTAAATTCTACACGGACGATCATCAAGTAAACTCTACTTGCGGATATATGTTTATTTTCCTAGCAAACCTCAGGTAATTTACTGATGATTATTAATATGGTCATTGAATTTTACTTTCTCCTTCTTTGTAAGTTTTACTTACAGACTGACTGCTTTAAGCTAAAAAATGCTAATGCTAATGGACCCAAAGCTAATGGCTTTTCAAGGTAATTTTCAAATACTGTGATGTTTTGGTAAAACAAAGTTACCAGAGAGTGAACATCGGTTACACTTCTCAACAGTGACATTTACTTTCATAAAACAATGCATGTTAAAAACAGTATAGACTATGACAGCAGCACAGACCATTCAGTCATGGTGTCAAACTGAAATATTCCTTCCACCCAGTTTACTCAGATACTCTCCCCTATAGGCAGAACATGAGTTATAGAACTACACAACACAGAACAGCAACTTGCTTTAACAAATATTTACAACTTGCAAGGTAGCGCACCGTCACATGACACAATGACACTGTAAACTACGTGAGTCACATGACTCAGCATAAACTGCCCCATTACAATCAGTGTGGCTCACTACAATACTTTTTGTAACTTTTATTAATGGACAATATTTAAGTAACATTTACACAACATTTTACAAATTTTTTCTGCAGTTTGCATTGTCTATTGAAAGTTACTTGATATTTCTAAGTTCATATGTCATGACTATAACCTTTGAATATTATGTGAAAATACATAATACAACTTACTCTTCCCACACAGTTTATTTATTACACAAATGACATGTTTAGTTTTACTTGAATAATTCCAGTTCTCACTGATACTTACAATTAGAAAATAAAAATTGTGACAGATAACCTAATAAATATTACTGCACCAAAAAATATTTTTTTCAGTGTAGTAACAGTAGTTTATATATATATTTTTATGCTTGTTATGCCCTTTTGCACACCAGTTTTAAATGCCACTTTGTTTTAGTTGTTTTAATTTCCTACTTAAATTACTCTTTTTAAATTTTTATACTTCTATACGTATCTTAAATTCTCTTAGCATTCAGTATAGAAAGCAAAGTAAGATTTTCATTGAACAGGGAAACCTGTTTCTTTACTATACCAGTGTTGTATAGTAACAAAGTAAAGATACTTTATTACTATAATCAAGTATATTTTAAGAGAATTTGTACTTTACTGAGTATTTTTTATTCTGTTTACTTTTACTTTTACTTCACTACATTTCCCAACTCAATTGCATGCTTCTACTCCCATATGTTTAATGCATAGTATCATTACTTGTTAAAAAAATAAATTCAAGGACATTTGGTGTTTTCACTGATGGCAAAAAAGTCAGGAAGATTATTTGTCATTGTCCTAGTCGTGAAATGTACAAGTTCAAATGTCGGTCCACACTCAATCTGTCGATGATCTGTAGATGTGAGCAGCAGCGTAATATTCCAAATTCGGACTGCTTTTGGTTGTTTTTAACATTTACTTGTACTTTTGCTTTCATTACTTGAGTACATTTAATTATAGATTACTTGATTTACTTAAATGCAGTAAATACTAACTACTTAAAGACTTTAACTTGAGTAACATTTCTGTGGGTGTCTTGAACTTCTACTGAAGTACTTTTTTGGTCAAGTGCCTCTACTTCTACTCAAGTGGGACTTTATACAACACTGTACTGAGCAAATGACATTAAAACACTTTGGATCCTATTTTTATGAGTTTTAAAGCATTACTGTTAGGGGTGGGGATCGAGAACTGGTTCTTTTTGACAACCGGATCCCAGTTGCTCGATTCCTTGGAATCGTTTGCCTGCCTGCTTAATGATTCTGCTTATCGATTCCTCCATTGTTGCGCATGCGTGATGACGTCACCTGTACACTGCATTGTTTTGGTCAGAACGTAGCCAACATGGCGTTGAGGCAGAAACGGTTTAAAAAGACGACACCAGGTCCAGTTGTGACACTTGTAAAGCTTCCATTTCTTCAAAAGGGTGGAATCCCTCCAATATCCTCAAACATTTGTCCACAGCATGTGAATCATTTACAGCAGGGGTGTCAAACTCATTTTGGTTCAGGGGCCACATTCAGGCCAATTTGATCTCAAGCTGGCCAGACCAGCAAAATAATGACCTAATAACCTATAAATAATGAAAAATCTAAGTTTTTCTTTTTGTTTTAGTACAAAAACCCCCCAATTAAATTATGAAAATATTTACATTTTACAAAAAAACACATGAATTTCCTGAAAAAACAAAAATTTCATTTGAAAAGTTAATGCAATTTGAACAATACAATGCCTCAACTTATTATTTATACATGTGCATTACACACAGTGTTACATAAACATTTGGTAACAGGCAGAATATTATTAAAATTTTGGAGTTTGGAACTAAAATTTGAACAATTGCTACAATATTACATCTGTTATTATTATTAACACAACTACAGATGACAGCGGATCCATAAATGCACCAAACATTTAGTAACAGGCAGAATATTGTTCAAATTGCACATTTCAGGTTGTTCATCTTTGTTTTTATTTATGTATTTATTTGCATTTTATTGTGGAAAAAAATAGTTTTGTAAATGTAAATATTTTCACAGCGTTATGTTATTTTTTTCACTTCCATTTTTTCCACATAATTTTCACAAAGAAAATTTGTAGTTGTCATTATTTATGAGTTTATTGTGTTGTTATTTTTTTACTGTAGATCACATTGGTCTGTATGTGGAACCTGAACCAAAATGATCTGGATAACCTTGACTGT
Organism: Sphaeramia orbicularis; assembly: GCF_902148855.1. NCBI lineage: Eukaryota > Metazoa > Chordata > Actinopteri > Kurtiformes > Apogonidae > Sphaeramia > Sphaeramia orbicularis. The sequence goes on along the minus strand of NC_043972.1, from coordinate 43,266,302 downwards.
TCAGGTTAATTTTTGCACTTTCGTCCCGCGGGCCGGAATGGAACCTTTGGCGGGCCAAATTTGGCCCCCGGGCTGCATGTTTGACACCTGTGATTTACAGGAATGTCATGTATTTGAAATGCTACTTAGCGACGCTTGTGAATGTAGCGGCAGAGTGAATGCCAGGCCCAGCTCAGGTTCCAGTGTGGGCAACAAATGTCGTACCCAAATACAAGTTTCCGAAGGTAGGGCAAAGGAAATGAGGTCCACAGCAACGGGAGCCGAGCCGAGTCGAGTCAAACTGGTTCCACAGAGCGGACATGCGGCAATAGAGGAATTAGTAAAGTGTCTGAACTTTCCCTTTCACTGCACGCCACCCACCCACCGAACCGGGCCTGACGTCATCTGTTATTATTATTTGCACATCCTGTATTTGGTATATTTTATGTGCAGAGATGGAAATATAAAAGACAGTTAATGCAAACACACCTGTTTGTACTCTTTTATTCCCTCACCCAATGAGAATTGATAAGGAATCAGATCGATAAGCAAAATCGATAATGGAATCATTAAATTTTTAACAATTTCCATCCCTAATTACTGTAATACTAGTTGCATAACTGTAGTATCCATCTGATTTATCCTACTTCTAATAAAACTGAATGCAGCATCTCTAGAACTACTAAACTGAATCAGGTTTTTGGAGCTTTTTGCTGTGTTTATATTACAGCCTGTTGTTTTTTGGTTTGTAAATCTTACTATTTAACGTTGTAACTGGAAGAAACCCAAACTGGACACAATGTGGTTTTAGTCTTTTATCACTAGAGGCCTTAGGTTGTTTTCTGTGATCTAAAAAAGGAAGGAGATTCAATAAATCCATTGAAATGGAGGAGGGTCCGCGGCTGTCACACAGGGTCCAAGTTGTGTTACTCTTCTTTCGCCTTTGTTACCATTCTGAGAAAAAGCAATAGAAGAAATCCCTCAAGTCCAATCCATCTACTCATCTTGTGTCCTTGACATCTTAGAGTTTTTTTTTCCTTTTTGGCTCCAACACAGATGCAGGAGGCAGATTAATTGTCTTCCTGTGCTAAGTTCTCGTGATGTAAGGGGCAAGAGGCTTTCAGAGTGACTGGCACAAAAACTCCCACAGCTCTTCACAAACAGTCTCTGACCTCAAGATCAAATCGCTGCTTCGCTGTTTCACTGCGCTCTGTAAAAACAAGGTGAAATGCCGACGCCAGGCCTGTTGTTTGAGGTTCTTTTTGTGGGATGGAAATAATGTAAACACGGTTTTGTAGCTCTGAACAAACGTCCTTTGAGATCATACATCAAGAAACATTTCACAGGCAACAAAGGTAACGTTATTGTGAACTACGATGCAGAAAACCGGCTGTTTTATATTTAAATCTTCAGGGGTGTTCACAGAGTTATTTGTTCTTTTCATTTATTATTTCAATGCTCGTACAAAGGAATCTGGTTTATTTGTTGTATCCTATAAAACCATTTACATAAAACTCCAACATAAGCAAATATATAAACTTAAATGCAGTGTTTGACTGGATTTTAGCATCAAAAATCGCATCATATTGTAATTTACATGATCTGGGCGAACATGTTGCTTCTGAATCCACCCTTTGACTGTATCCATGCTGTACGAACTACACTGTGATGCACATTTGGACTAATGAGAGACGTTTTTAGACATCCATGACACATGGATGATAGCTGTAATTACTCACGTCTGAGTGTAATCTGTAACCTGAGGGTGCTGAGATTCCATCAGATGCCACCTGGTTATGATTCTACTGCTCTGCTCAGTGTCTTGATACAGAATTTTGGAAAATGCAGCTTCGCTTTCCCAGAACAACCCAGTGTCATATCAAAATGTGAAACAGTTACAGGGGTTGGACAAAATAATGGAAACACCTTCACTTTAAGATGATAATGCCCCAATCCATACAGCTAGAATTGTTAAAGAATGGCATGAGGAACATTCTAATGAAGTTGAGCATCTCGTATGGCCGGCACAGTCCCCAGACCTCAACATTATTGAGCATTTATGGTCAGTTTTAGAGATTCAAGTAAGACGTCGATTTCCACCGCCATCGTCTCTAAAAGAGTTGGAGGGTATTCTAACTGAAGAATGGCTTAAAATTCCTTTGGAAACAATTCACAAGTTGTATGAATCAATACCTCGGAGAATTGAGGCTGTAATTGCCGCAAAAGGCGGACCTACACCATATTAAATTATATTTTGTTGATGTTTTAAGGTGTTTCCATTATTTTGTCCAACCCCTGTAACGTATCAGTCTCACAATTAGGGCCTGGAAATTGTAAAATGTTCAAGTTTTTTTTTTAATCATATTCTTTTCTATTGGTCTGCGTCTGAGTCAGGTGACTTTCAAGATTCCGGCTGTGAGGGTACAAAACATGGTGAACATTTTGTGGTGTCAGAAACCAGTATTTTAATCAAAAGTATTCAACCTGTTTTCATTTGCATGCCAGAAGTTTTTCATAGTGTAATGTGACGACTGTACCAGAGCAATTTACTTTTTTCTTGGGAGACTGAAAAAACACGCGCACCCATCGGAAGTTTTCAAAACGTGGTGAACAAAAAAGAACAGTGGAAATTTTGGACATCCTGGGAAGTAATTTACATATTTTGGGAAAAAGTTGCATATTTATATATGATAAACTAATACTGGGAAATAGTTGCATATGTATATATGCTGTCCAATCCAGTAAAAACTTACCCTATCGGAGACGAAGCCAAGAAGGGGGGATTCCGACACGACTAGAATAATGTTCAAAATAGGATAAAAAAAGGAAAGAAGGGTGTGGTTTATAGCTAAAACCCAATCTACTTTTTACAGTGGAAAAGCGGTCTCCCAGAGCGAAAACATTCATTGTGTCTACAGATTTCAACTCAGTGTTTATTTTGTGTATGAATAAACACTTTATGTGGATTCTGCCTGATCTCTGACTTTGACACTGCATGACTGCTCCACTACATAAATGGGAGTACAGAGACGTAAATTCAAATTCCAGATTAGTTGTGGAAGAACTTCAGAGACCAGAGATGTCTTCCACCTGCGGCGATAAATTTTACATAACAATTTTTCTAATTACCTCCGCCAAGGAGGTTATGTTTTTGCTGGCATTGGTTTGTCTGTCTGTGTGTGTGCAAGATAACTCAAAAAGTTATGGACGGATTTGGATGAAAATTTTAGGAAATGTTGATACTGGCACAAGGAACAAATTATTGAATTTTGGTGGTGAGGGGGGTGGGGGGGGCACTGATCTGCGTTGGCGGAGGTCTGCGTTCTCAGAGTGCTTTTCTAGTTTTTAATGAAAAAATCAGTATATTAAGTTAGTTTCTGCATAAAAATGTGTTTTGGTTACATTTCTAGCGAGAAATATATATTTTATTTTCATAATATTAACTCAGTGAATGTACATAATCATTTGCTTGCTTGTTGTTTGCGAAAATTTTTCAGATCTCTCCTGAATACAGGGTGGGGAAGCAAAATTTACAATATTTTGAGGCAGGGATTGAAAGACAGTGTATGACCAATTAGTTTATTGAAAGTCATGAGAATTTATTTGCCACAAGAAAATGTACATAATAGAAAATGTTTTTATTCTATGTGTCCTCCTTCTTTCTCAATAACTGCCTTCACACGCTTCCTGAAACTTGCACAAGTGTTCCTCAAATATTCGGGTGACAACTTCTCCCATTCTTCTTTAATAGTATCTTTAAGAAAGTTGACGTTGCTGTGTGATGTTCTATTGGTAGCATGTTCTAAAACGCCCCAAATAGCAGAATCCAGAGGGTTTAGATCTGGGCTAGAAGGCGGCCATGAACATGATTCCCAAAAATTGCTAAAGTTGGATTTGTTGCTGTTGTCAACAAGTGTTTTGGTGTTCTTGTGTAAGATTTTAACTTCAAATCCTATTTTACTGCATTTCTAACGGTCTTGTTGTCTACCTCAAGTTCAATTGCCATTTTTCTCATGGATTTGGTTGGATCCTTTAGGATTTTGGATTTGAGAGCTTTAATAAAAGCTTTGGTACGTTTTTTGTTGCTTCCTCCACTTCCAGACTTTCTCGTAATAGTTTTGCTCATAGTCATTCTCTTCTTTCCATTATAAACAGTCTTTATGGACACTCCAACTATTTTTGAAATCTCCTTTGGTGTGACGAGTGCATTCAGCAAATCACACACTCTTTGACGTTTGCTTTCCTGATTACTCATATGGGCAAAAGTTTCTGAAAAGGTATGGATAATAGTGTTAGGTATGATTATGACATCAATATAGGTTTGGTTTCATAACAATTGACGTAGTGCCTGCTGAGAAAAAACAACTAAATGTTCATTGTAAATTTTGCTTCCCCACCCTGTAATGTGAGTAATGGTAGTCAGTTGCTAAGGACGCTGCTATCACCTAGCGTAGCTGTGACTGTAGATGTCCACATAGGACTCCCTTGCGATTTCGCTCCGTCTGACAGATCAAACCCTCCCTCGCCTAGTGCATGCGTTGCATCTGAAGTTGATTTGCTGATCAATACATTATTCCGTGGCAGAGGGAAAAACTACTGTTGACAAAGGGATAAGTTACGATCAGATGTTAGTCCGCTGTGTTTTATTTTTAAATCAACTGGATCCTATGTGCATTTAACTTCCCATGTGGTTGCAATGCCATTGATGGGTTTTGACGCATTTTTTCGACAGTTTTCAAAGCTGTGTGTTTGTATTTGTAGGTTTTCTACCCAGGTTTATGGACCTGTCCGTTTGAACCAGGAAGAATCTTTGATATCCCTCTTGGACATTTCAACTAGAACACTCCCTGATGTGGGATTTCTTACTTCAAAAAGTCAAAAGAAATTCACCCAGTCTGATTTCACAACTCAAGACGGTTGCTCTGCGCTCAGCGGTCGTGAAAACGGCGGTAAAATACTACTAATTGGTACTTCTATCTGAAGCCCGATCCACGCTACAGGAGCTTTAGAAGCAGGTTGCATCACGTACACAAGGAGAATCTTCTCAGATAATCTACCCTCTAATCTCAAACATGCACACACTACAGGATATTAAGACTCTCGCGTCGGACAGAACAGTGCAAACGCCCCACATGATCTCATGGAGACGTCGATGTAAACAAACACTCGCTATATGAATGCTTTATAGTTGAAAAAAAAGCAGAAATCTGAACACGTCACAGGGATGAAATAGTCTGTGGAAGCTGTGGTCAGTGTGCAAGAGCTGGAGGTGAGAGTTTTACTGTCAGGTTTAATGTTCGTCAAAACCTTTGGCACTAGCTAGAGAGCCCATGTGACTCACCTGGTAACGTACGAACCACAAAGGCCGAGACCAGGTCAGGTTCTGGCCCGGGGTCATTTGCTTTATCCCATTCCTATGCTCTGTTTCCACTTGATCTATCTAAAAAGGCACAGAAACCTCAAAATGAAATCACAAAGAAGCAGCATGCTAGATAGCATTAGCATAAAATATTGACCCTGTGTTTACACCAGTACAGTCTGTGTCAGTGGTTGTTGTGGTTGTGTTCAGAGACTACTGACTTTATCATCTGGACTATCAATGCTAATGATCAGCAGGTCATCGGGTTCATGAGGAAATACATCAGCAGCTGATTTTAACCCATAAAGACCCAGTACTACTTTTGTGACAGTTCTTGAATGAATGTGTCCCCCTGTTGAACCCTTCTTAATGAATTTATCACTATTTATTATCATATTGTCCTCTGTATTTTACATTTTTTCCAATTTTTCTCCAATCTTTATTAATTGGTTATGTAGATGATCAGTAAACACTTTAAATAAAAATTAAAGTGTCTTTAAATGGACACTTTACTTTTATATTTGGCGCTGTCAATTGTGCAATTTCCCCATGATGGGATCAGTAAAGTCTTATCTTATCTTATCTTAACTTATCTTATTTTACCTTACCTTATCTTACCTCACTTTATCGTATCTTATCTTACCTTATCTTATCAAATCAAATCAAATTTTGTTTATATAGCACCAAATCTTATCTTGTCTTACCTTATCTTACCTTACCTTAACTTATTGTATCTTATCTTATCTTACCTTACCTTTTCATATCTTATCTAACTTATCTTATCAAATCAAATTTTATTTACATAGCACCAAATCTTATCTTATCTTACCGTACCTTATCTTACCTTACCTTATCTTATCTAACTTATCTTTTCTTACCTTACTTTACCTTACCTTATCTTACCTTACCTTATTGTATCTTGTCTTACCTCATCTTACCTTATCTTATCAAATCAAATTTTGTTTAAAGCACCAAATCTTATCTTATCTTACTTTACCTTATCTTACCTCACTTTATCGTATCTTATCTTACCTTACCTTATCTTATCAAATCAAATCAAATCAAATTTTGTTTATATAGCACCAAATCTTATCTTGTCTTATCTTACTTTACCTTATCTTACCTTACCTTACGTTAATGTATCTTATCTTATCTTATCTTACCTTACCTTTTCATATCTTATCTAACTTATCTTATCTTACCTTATCTTATCAAATCAAATTTTATTTGTATAGCACCAAATCTTATCTTATCTTAACTTATCTTATCTTATCTTATCTTATCTTCTCTTATACACCCAGTCCTACTTTTGTGTCAGTTCCCAAATGAATTGTTCTCTCTCAATTTAACCTTTCTTAAGTTATTTATCACCATTTATTATAATATTATCCTCTCTATTTGTCATTTTTTCAGTAAAAATCATGTATTTTCTTATGTTTAATTCACTGATCATGTAGATGTTCATAAAAGCTCACATTAAAGTTGAGGGTTATTATATCAGAAACAGAGAAAACTGAAGAAAAGGCAACTTTTTCAGTAAAATATATCAACAAGTGAACTTAAACCAAGTATCTCCATCCACTGTCATTGATCAATGTGAATCAATGTTGTAGAAGATGATGGCATTTCCGCGGTAACTACATAGCCTCTGAACATCCAAAGGGGTCATATCTGATAACCATGTAAAGATGACAAACTGTATTTTACACCAATTATTTACATGTATTGATAGGTTTAGTTGATTAACAGGTATTGAACAGTTTAGATCAGTAGATGGGTTTGGCTGCTAGTTTCTGTTTGGGTCGTTATGGGTTAAATACGATATATGTACAGGGTGGGTAAACAAAATGTACAATGAACATTTAGTTGTTTTTTCTCAGCAGGCACTACGTCAGTTGTTATGAAACCAAACCTATATTGATGTCATAATCATACCTAACACTATTATCCATACCTTTTCAGAAACTTTTGCCCATATGAGTAATCAGGAAAGCAAACGTCAAAGAGTGTGTGATTTGCTGAATGCACTCGTCACACCAAAGGAGATTTCAAAAATAGTTGGAGTGTCCATAAAGACTGTTTATAATGGAAAGAAGAGAATGACTATGAGCAAAACTATTACGAGAAAGTCTGGAAGATACTATTAAAGAAGAATGGGAGAAGTTGTCACCCGAATATTTGAGGAACACTTGCGCAAGTTTCAGGAAGCGTGTGAAGGCAGTTATTGAGAAAGAAGGAGGACACATAGAATACAAACATTTTCTATTATGTACATTTTCTTGTGGCAAATAAATTCTCATGACTTTCAATAAACTAACTGGTCATACGCTGTCTTTCAATCCTTGCCTCAAAATATTGTAAATTTTGCTTCCCCACCCTGTGTATATATGTATATATATATATATATATATATATATATATATATATATATATATATATATATATATATATATATATATATATATATATATATAAACCTGCAAAGAACCAACTGATCCTATAAATCCACATACCAGCAGTTCAATAAGTTACAGGGGTTGGACAAAATAATGGAAACACCTTAACAACTCAACAAAATATAATTTAATATGGTGTAGGTCCGCCTTTTGCTGCAATTACAGCCTCAGTTCTCCGAGGTATTGATTCATACAACTTGTGAATTGTTTCCAAAGGAATTTTAAGCCATTCTTCAGTTAGAATACCCTCCAACTCTTTTAGAGACGATGGCGGTGGAAATCGACGTCTTACTTGAATCTCTAAAACTGACCATAAATGCTCAATAATGTTGAGGTCTGGGGACTGTGCCGGCCATACGAGATGCTCAACTTCATTAGAATGTTCCTCATGCCATTCTTTAACAATTCTACCTGTATGGATTGGGGCATTATCATCTTGAGGTGAAGGTGTTTCCATTATTTTGTACAACCCCTGTATCTACAAATATAGTCAATCAGGAATGGTTGTTTCTTTTTTTTTCAGTTTTTCATGTTTCACATCTAATTTAATCCTTTCATGCATAGTGGTCACTACAGTGGACAGCTATTCTACAGCTGTTCTCTTGTATATTCATGGATTTTGTTGTTCTTTTCGTTGTTTTTTTTTTTGTTTGTTTGTTTTTGGGGGGGGGGGGGGGGGTGTTTTTGTTTTGGGTTTTTTTGGGTTTTTTTTTTTTACACATATCTTTATTAAAGTTTTAAGACACTACATATCTTTTCTGACATGAATTGGTAACATTATGTAGATCTCTCCTGATCATAAACCCCCAGAATTCCAAGCCCTCCCCAGAGTTTTCACACAATTTATCAGTAAATACATGTTTCTGTGCATGAAAAATTAAACGTGTGGTGTTCAGCTGAGTGGACATTTATCATGAAAAATAGGTTCATAAGAATTTTTTTTTTTTTCATTATTATTTTTTAATGTATTTTTAAAAATGTTTTCAATTATTTTTATTTTATTTATTTATTTTTCAGACGAAAAATTTCAGTTGCATTGTTTTTTATCATGCCTAAAGAGGAATAAAAACACTTAGGAAAAAAATTTTGATTAAGGTTCTCATAATTTGTGCATGAAAGGGTTAAAAGCGTCTGTTTTTGTATATCCTGATGACTTAAAAGGCGAAACACACTGGTCTAACTTTAGAGTTAAATAAAGCTGCTCTATACAGGACAAGTGCTGGTGAGTCCTTGACCTGCTGTGTGTTTTTTCCGTCTTTTTCATGCACCTTTGAAAATCAGGACAGAGTCTGTAAACAGTTCAAGAGAGTTAGACTGGATCTTTAAACTCCTCTTATTACCAGATAATCTGTACTGATCAGAAGGACTTACCAGCCTCAAATCGATTGTTGGGAAGGACGAACGGAACACTAAAAGCCGGCTGATTATCATCCTAGTGTGTCTCATTAAGTCAGTCACACCCACAGTACTGTGCACCTACTATCAGTGAACATGTACATAATGCGGCTTAATGCTCTGATATCAGCTGGCGAGGCTAACGGTGGCTAACCTGACCAGACAAGCTACTGCTAATGGTTTTCCAACTCCACTGGAATATGATCAGCTCTGATGTGATGTCATTCCCGGCTCTGATGTCTAATATCCAAGGCAAATTGAGCACAGCATGTGGTAAATGTATGCACTTTTTGCTGTTGTGGGAATTTGTGAATAATGAAATACAGACTTCTGCCGGATAAGGTTTTATTTCTTTGCAAAGAAAGGTCAATCTGCACACGAGCGATGATTGTGCAGAAAGACCCCAAGCTTCTGGCAAAATTCACTTTTATAAGGTGGATATGATCTCTCGGGAGACACCTACAGGGGTCTTGAAAAGGGTCCTTTTGGTTCAGTGGTTGGCCCTGGGTTTTACATCTACACTGTAAAAAAAAAAATCTGTCATTTAACAGAATTTTCACCATTTATTTTACAGATTTTTCCTGTATTTTTAAAATATGAAAATATCAGTGAAATGACAAAAATAGACTGTGATTTTACATGTCAAATGTAAAATAACACGAAAAAAATGTAACTGTTAATAACCATAAAATTTCCATTTTTTTTAAAGATTTTTTTTTTCTTTTTTCACAGAAAAATACAGTTAAAATGCATTTGCAAATGTATCAGAATTTTATGGTAGAAATAATCTCAATCCATAAAAGACATGACAAACTGTGAAGCTGAAACTGAAGCATTGTGGTACTGTTTATCTGTCAAATGTTCATTGTGGTCAGTTTCAGATGCTGCAGCTCTTTCATAATTCATAATTTGAGTTCTTGTTTGTTCAGTATTAATTGTCTGCCTTGTAAATCCAAGCTGGACTGACTGTACATATCCTGACCAAGGAAAATACAATTCTCACTTTGTGCAGTAATCTACACCTGGCTTTTCTGCCTCTGTCCATAATAATATACATTATATAGACTAAATGTCATCTAAAATTAACGTTTATTTGCAACATAGTATAGGAAACTATTACTTGATCAAAAACAAATTAATTATAGCAAAAAAAAAAAAGTCTCTGTTTTGAATGTCAGGGGTCACCAGAAATTTGTGATGTTAAAATGGGGTCATGAGCCAAAAAAGGTTGGGAACCACTGGGTTAAAGCAGGGGTGTCAAACTCATTTTAGTTCAGGGGCCACATTCAGCTAAATTTGATCTGCAGTGGGCCGAACCAGTAAAATAATACCATAATAATATATAAATAATGTCAACTCCAAACTTTTCTCTATATTTTACAGTGAAAAAAGTCAAATTAAACAATGAAAATGTTTACATCTACAAACTGTCCTTTCAAACAATGTGAATTACTTGAACAAACTGAAAGAATAAGTCTAATTTTAACAATATTCTGCCTCAGTTTATCATTTCCACATGTTCATTATAACGTACAGATCACAGTGGATCTACAAATACACACAACATTTAGTATCAGGCAGAATGTTGTTAAAATTTCACTTATTTTTCTTAAGACATTTCAGGTTTTTCCACATTTGTTCAGATTATTAAAATTTTTTGTGAAATTATACTTTGTTTTAGTGTAAATACATGAAAATATTTACATTTACAAAGAGAAAAATGTGGAGTTGTGATTGTGTGTATATTTATAGATTATTATGATAGAATTTTACTGGTCTGACCCACTGGAGATTGAATTGGTCTGAATGTGGAACCTGAACTAAAATTATTGTTAATTTCTTAATATCTATTTTTGCATTTCACAAATTCATCCCAAGGGCCAGACTGGACCCTTTAGTCCAGGCATGTCCAAAGTCCGGCTCGGGGGCCAATCACGGCCCGTGGTCAGATTTTAAATGGCCCACAGCTTGGGTTTTACAATGTATTATTTATGGCCCGCTTGGACTGTTGAACCGAGTGCATGAATCATAAAAGGCTCAAAATGCAGTTTCTCCTTTCACCTCATGGTGGCAGCACCACTCGAACTCTATTGGGCTCTGTGACTTTGCCGTGAACCCTTTTCGCTAATTTCTAACTATAGCGCCTGTAAATAAAAAAAACAAAGTTGACAGTGAGGGCCGCCGCTTCCAGGGGAGATGGGAATCACAATTTTTTTTCACTGAAAATCGAGGCAGTTGTGTTTGCCTAATTTGTCGAGAGACTGTTGCCTTGTTTACAGAATTCAATGTAAAAGAGACGCTAGCAGACAAAATGTGCTAATGCATACAACAAGCTAGCAGGGATTGAGCGTTCCGAAAAAGTGATGCAAATTCAAGCTCCTTTAACCCTCCGGTATCCGGATGCGCCTTTTAGGCACACTTTGCACTTCCTGTTAAAAAACTTCATATTATTTTTCACAATTTAAATAAGGTTAGAATTCAAAAGTTGTTCATTTTTGCATGATCTTTAAAATTCTGGCCACCAACTAAAATGTGCACATTGTAAACAAAACAAAATTACAAGACTAGCATCTGTCTCCCAAGTGTGCCTAAAACGCACTATTTCTTCTATTTGACATGTATGATTAGGGCTGACCTGGATTTACAAAAATAAAATCAAATTAGAGCAGAAAAATAAATCAATATATAATATTTAATAGTTTGATTTATAGGTGTGCATTTTGGCAGATGCTAGTATTTTTGAACATCTGACCTAGCGCCAAAAATAATCATGCAAATTAACCGATGATGCTGTTAATCATTGACATATGCCAGGCTGCAAAAATCAAATAATATGTGATCCACTTTTTATGTAGTGTATTGAAAAAAAATTTTGTGTGTTTTTTTTGCATCTAAAAAAATGGTTTGTTTACATTACAAACACAGTATTTAAAGGGTTAAAAAATGTGACAGTTATTGAGTATTTGGTATTTTTATTAACGGCTCAAGTTGATGAAATGGAAAAAAGTGTAAATGAATTAAAAACAAACTATGAAATTTTTTTTGACATTATTCCACAAGTGTGCCAAAATGTCACACTTGGTGCTTAGTAAGGGCCTTGCTGGATGGGATACCGGAGGGTTAAACTCACAATAGTGACTCTTCATGTGAACCTGGGAGTTCAATGAATTCGCCACCAAGGCAAGCTACCAAGTTGCCAGGTTAGTTGCCTATAACTGCTGGTGTTATGTACTTGTAGATGTGACACAAAATATTACTTTCTGAATGATTTTGTGAAAGACAAGAGGAAGAGTCATATGTTTTCATCTTAAATGTTAACAGACTTTGCATTACTGAGTAAAATATGAGTAATGATTACTCATATAAGTCATGTTTAAGGGTATGTTTACACGGCAACACTAGGATCTAATTCCGCAAAGATTTCTCCTTTGCGTTATAAAATCATTCCGCGTTAAGATGAAGCCGCTATGATAACGATCTGCGTTAACATGAGTCCGCGAGGACGGCTGAATACGCTGTAGTGGCCATGCCAGACCAGTAGCTGGCGATGTAGAGCTGTAGTGAAACAGTGGTGGTAAAACACGCGCCTGCGCACAAACGATTTCCGGTTTAGACAGCCTTTAAATGAGGAGAAGGAGAAGAAGAGGCGGACAACACTATTTACAAACAACAATGGCGAGTGGTCGTACAAAGACGCAGGACTTCTTTGTCTGGACAGACGAGAAGACGTGGAGAAGCGACAGCAAACTGAGCACAGTTAGCAGCACGTATGTTGTTCTGAAACTGGCCATTGTTGTTGTGGTTGTTCCTTCTTTTTCTGCAGCTTTATTGTGTCATGGAGGCTGGTAAACCAGCTTGGAGGCGCATTACCGCCACCATCTGGCCTGGAGTGGGTTAACTGGCGGTTCTTGGCTGCACGCGCATGCGGTGACGTCATATTTTACCCCGGAACGTTCCGATTCGCGTTAACACGGAGCTGAAATGCGGAGCGTATCGATAACATTCCACCCTGGACCCTGGTATCAAAAGTTTCCGGATTCAGGCACTCTAGGCACCGTTTCCATGTTAACAGAAGGCTAATCCGCGATGAAATCTTCCCGGAGTCGACTGAATCCTACGCCGTGTAAATAGCCCCTAAAATATGAATGTGAGGTTAAGATTTTTATCAACTTCTTGGACGTTTCAGATACTCCACACAGTTTGTTCTATGTTATCTGACTCCAGATGTGAAAGGAAGGCAGAAATGGTTTTTTTTTTAAATTTGTTCACACCTGAGTGGCTCAGATTTGGTTACATTGCCATTTAAAAAAAATGATATTGTGACAATGAAAATAAAATTGTTGTAGAATAGCGCTTTTATATGTAATTTTTACTGTTTAAAAAATGTCTGAAGGGACCTCTGGCCCCTGGCAATCTCCACATTATCAAATCTGGACCTCTTTAAAAAAAGTTTGGACACCCCTGCTTTAGTGGGCCCGGATTTGGCCCACGGGCCGCATGTTTGACACCTGTGGGTTAAAGGGTTAAAGTCTGATTTTCAGGAACCTTTGACAAAATCTTCAGCACTTCTTATTCGGGTTTTCGCTTCCTCTGCTTGCTCAAAGTGAGAAGCCGACTAGTCCCAGCGCCTAAATAGCAGATTAAAGCGATGTTCGTCCCACTGTGAACGACGTCATTACCCCTGTGGCTGCATATGTGGGTCACTAACTGAAGCGCACAGCACATTAAATGCCAAGCCAAAAAAAATAAGATAAAAAACTGTAGCCCCATAGATGCTACGGACCAGCCTTGTAAATAGTGTATAAAAAAAAAAAAAAAAAAAAAAAAAAAGAGAGAGAACATTGCATTAGGTGTCACGGCCGCCCTTCCTTTTACTCCAGAGATTTTTCATCAACAATACATGTCCTATGGCTGTTAAAAGGATTGGCCTCACGCTGCTGTTCACAATTGCAATCCGGCTCTCGGCCTCTCTGCAACAAATGAAAGAAGAAAAGATCTCCTGCTACGCGCTGAAAGATGGTTTTCTGTTTTTTTTTTTTTTTTTTCAGCCATAATCCTACAATTATATAATCCTTTCTTTTTTTTTTTTTATTTCATCCTATCCCGCTAGCTTTGACCTGATTTTTTTTTTTTTTTTTTTTTACTCCTCATCTCGAGAGGCGCAATTAAAGAGCATAAGGTCACCGCTTTTTTTTTTTTGCTGAGAGTTGTCCTGGAATGCAAAACGAGATACTTCTAGCAACACAAGCCGAACCCTTCACCTTTTTCTCTCGCGTCCTACCGAGGGACCATTTAAAACCAGGAGCGTTTATTAGAAAATCCCTAGGGCTCTTCAGATGATGTAAAGCGCTGCCAGGTGCTTGTACATGATGGAGAACAGCGGCGGTGGGGAGGGGATGGTTTAAAAACTTGATTTAGTCTAGGATCGATGGCCCAAATGATGAAGCCCAGGGTATTTATTATTTAGTGGTCTGGTTTTCGAGCTGGAATTGAAAGGTGATATAAATGTTTTATGGAGCAATTGGGGGTCCTTAAGGGCCTGAGATTCACTCAAAGCCACAGGGGATTCTCACCAGTTTTCCCTGTCATGCATCATTGTAATTACTATCTTGTACAGTAAACAAAGCAGTGACATATATGATGAGATTGCACATTTGTAACAGAGTGTTGAGCAACCTGGTTAAACAAAGACATGAACCCACACCGGTACAGTAGAGTGTAAAAGTCTTTAAAAGTCACCTTTAGCTTAGTTCAGGGGCCACATTCAACCAAATTTGATCTGAAGTGGGCCATTATAATAATAATGAGAAATATGTACACTCAAAAAAATAATTAGGCCAAAAATGTTGACGTTATGTATTTAAATTACATGTAAATTTTCCATGTAGTTTTATTACATAAGTTTAATGTAAAGAGTTGCATTTAATACGATGTTTTTTCTATCATATTGAGTCAATATAAATAAATTAAATACCTTCAGTCAGATTTGATTTAGTTAACCCTCCGGTATCCCGTTCAGCAAGGCCCTTACTAAGCACCAAGTGTGCCTTTTTGGCACACTTGTGGAATAATGTAAAAAAAAATTTCATACAGTTTGTTTTTAATTCTTTTACACTTTTTTCTATTTCATCAACTTGAGCTGTAAATAAAAATACCAAATACTCAATAATTGTCACATTTTTTAACCCTTTAAATGCCGTGTTTGTAATGTAAACAAACCATTTTTTTGGATGAAAAAAACACAAAAAAATATTTTTTTTCAATACACTACATAAAAAGTGGATCACATATTATTTGATTTTTGCAGCCTGGCATATGTCAATGATTAACTCCAACACTGGTTAATTTGCATTATTATTTTTGGTGCTAGGTCAGATGTTCAAAAATACTAGCATCTGTCACCAAGTGTGCCAAAAAGGCACACCTATAAATCAAACTATTAAATATTATATATTGATTTATTTTTCTGCTCTAATTTGATTTTATTTTTGTAAATCAAGGTCAGCCCTAATCATACATATCAAATGGAAGAAAGAGTGCGTTTTAGGCACACTTGGGAGACAGATGCTAGTCTGGTAATTTTCTTTTGTTTACAATGTGCAAATTTTAGTTGGTGGCCAGAATTTGAAAGACCATGCAAAAATGAACAACTTTTGAATTCTAACCTTATTTAAATTGTGAAAAGTAATATGAAGTTTTTTAACAGGAAGTGCAAAGTGTGCCTAAAAGGCGCACCCGGATACCAGAGGGTTAATGCAAACTTTTACATAAACTGTGTTTGACTGTGACGCTCAGCCTTTTTATGTGATCTAGTAAATAAAGTTTACTTTATTTGTTTAGATTCACTTTATACTAAGCATATTCACATTATGTTTGACTTTTTCGGATAAATACACTTTAAATTTCATATATTTCAGTTACATTTTACTTTAAAATATTACTTCATGTTTATTAGAGCCAAGAATCATTTTTTTGAGTGTATTCTGCTACATCTGCGGTGAATACACCATTGTACCTAACAGGAATCAAGTCACAAGTTTCATAAAGTGTGCTTACCAATCTTATTTTGGTATTTATTATTATAATTTGTGAGAAGATCAGATTTTTCAAAATCAAATTAGCAAAAAAAAACCTGACCTGATTGAGAAAAACAGATGTCATTTTTGGATTTAGCGGTGCAAAATGGTCCTAATTCAGTTGAAAAAACCTAGACAACTTGCAAAAAACATTTTTTTGTAACCCATTGTTATTTATAGTTCAGTTAAATTGTGTTAAAATGTGTGTATCTAATTTGATACTGCAGGTATATAAGTCCAATGTATTAAATGTGATACAAAAATATATCATAAACAAAATGATACGGCAAAATGTTTTGCTTGGATTTTGTTAAAAGGTCAAATAAACATATTAGTTCAAAAAATGTGAATTTTGAGGCTAGTTTTTGCTGAATTTTACAAGGTTCAAAGGGAGGAAGAGAAGGTTTTTAGTGATATAATGAACAATGTCCCCACTTTAGTGCATTGTCATCTTGAAATATTATTTTAACCCTTTCATGCACGAATTATGAGAACCTTAATCAAGATTTTTTCCCCGAGTGTTTTCATTTCTCTTTAAATGAAAGCCCATATTTGACTTCCTATCTATTGCAATAGTAATTATATCAATATCTTTAACTGTTTTGAAGTGTTTTATCATTTTGAAATTCCTCCCATTATAAACCAATGGGGACTTTTAAAATTTAAAAAAAAAATCATAGAAAAAATAAAAAATATATAATAATACAACACACTTATATAGCGCTTTTTTGGACACTCAAAGACGCTTCACAAACAAAAATTTCAAAATCAAATTAGCAAAAAAAAAACCTGACCTGATTGAGAAAAAACAGATGTCATTTTTGGATTTAGCGGTGCAAAATGGTCCTAATTCAGTTGAAAAAACCTAGACAACTTGCAAAAAACATTTTTTTGTAACCCATTGTTATTTATAGTTCAGTTAAATTGTGTTAAAATGTGTGTATCTAATTTGATACTGCAGGTATATAAGTCCAATGTATTAAATGTGATACAAAAATATATCATAAACAAAATGATACGGGAAAATGTTTTGCTTGGATTTTGTTAAAAGGTCAAATAAACATATCAGTTCAAAAAATGTGAATTTTGAGGCTAGTTTTTGCTGAATTTTACAAGGTTCAAAGGGAGGAAGAGAAGGTTTTTAGTGATATAATGAACAATGTCCCCACTTTAGTGCATTGTCATCTTGAAATATTATTTTAACCCTTTCATGCACGAATTATGAGAACCTTAATCAAGATTTTTTCCCCGAGTGTTTTCATTTCTCTTTAAATGAAAGCCCATATTTGACTTCCTATCTATTGCAATAGTAATTATATCAATACCAGAGGGTTAATGCAAACTTTTACATAAACTGTGTTTAACTGTGACGCTCAGCCTTTTTATGTGATCTAGTAAATAAAGTTTACTTTATTTGTTTAGGTTCACTTTATACTAAGCATGTTTGACACCTGTGTTGTAATGTAATATATTCTCATATTTTTAGAGCTTTAGAGGAACTTTTTTTTCCAATCACAGCTGCAGAAAATGGGTTCCTGTCATTTACAAACTTCAAACCTTTATGAATATCAGGTCCATTTTGATTGAAAGCATTCAGACTCCTCCAACAATTGTCTCTGCTCTCTGCTCCACCCCCATATTAGACAGAGCAGACGGGAATTTTCCTCCCTCGCAATTACCTCCCAGAAGGCCTTGCGACTAGACCTAAAGGGTGCTGTGGTGAAGGTTAGAGAGACGAGAGCGGAGGGAGTGGCAGCCTCGCTTGTCATCAGGGTTAAACGAAGGGCTGTGCAAATGGCGCCCATCGCCGTCTGTCACATTACAGTCACGAGTGGAGTGAAGGGTTGTCACCATTTGCGTACTTTCCATTTCTGTCCCGTCCAATTCTCTATCCCATGGGCTCCATCACGGTGTGGGAGGAAATCATCTGTCTCCATAGCGACCAGAAGCAAGTAACAAATCAGTAATGGGATCCTCCCCTCTTGAGAGCACATCCCAACCCTCCATTCAATATCACCTATTTGCTCTGTGACCAATAAATGCTCCAAGTGAACCGGTGGACCAGACACATCATGTATCATAATGTTAAGATCTTAAACACACACACCGGCGTAGAATGGGCGTAGAGAGGGAAGCAATTTACATCGACTTCAGCCCCATTTACATATGTGGAGATGTGCTTAGTAGAGAAAGAGCATCACTGAATAAAACATCTCTGACCACAATAAAGAGTAAATATATTATACAACACTGAAATATTTAATTCTCGCTGGAATACTCTGCAGATTTTTATTGCGTATACTGTATATATTAGTTATAGTGTGCAATATGTTTGATGTCCAGTCTGTTTAACATTCAGCTGGGATGTGCCGTTAATAACAGGATAATCTACACAGCCGTCAGATACTAAAGAGTCTAAATAGGCAGAGACATTTTAATTTATAGCCTTCACATCAGTATTATTGGAGCATCCCGTACTGCGTGGATCGTATCTTTAACGTTTCAATTACAAGTAAACGTAAGTCAACATCTATCATGATACTGTGGATTTATTGAGGCAATGCATTGGATATTTAGACATATCTTTATGTGAATGTGTTGTGTTTTCCAATAGCAACAATCAGCTGTTGTATTAAAAATATATACCGTGGCCAATTTATTAGGTACAGCCAGCAATAACATCTATCAACATCTATCATGATACTGTGGATTTATCGAGGCAATGCATTGGATATTTAGACCTATTTTTATGTGAATGTGTTGTGTTTTCCAATAGCAACAATCAGCTGTTGTATTAAAAATATATACCGTGGCCAATTTATTAGGTACAGCCAGCGATAACGTCTATCAACATCTATCATGATACTGTGGATTTATTGAGGCAATGCTTTGGATATTTAGACGTATTTTTATGTGAATGTGTTGTGTTTTCCAATAGCAACAATCAGCTGTTGTATTAAAATATATACCGTGGCCAATTTATTAGGTACAGCCAGCAATAACGTCTATCAACATCTGTCATGATACTGTGGATTTATTGAGGCAATGCATTGGTTGTTTAGACACATCTTTATGTGAATGTGTTGTGTTTTCCAATAGCAACAATCAGCTGCTGTTTTAAAAATATATACCGTGGCCAATTTATTAGGTACAGCCAGCAATAACATCTTTTAACATCTGTCATGATACTGTGGGTTTATTGAGGCAACGCATTGGATATTTAGACGTATCTTTATGTGAATGTGTTGTGTTTTCCAATAGCAACAATCAGCTGCTGTATTAAAAATATATACTGTGGCCAATTTATTAGGTACAGCCAGCGATAACGTCTATCAACATCTATCATGATACTGTGGATTTATTGAGGCGATGCTTTGGATATTTAGACGTATCTTTATGTGAATGTGTTGTGTTTTCCAATAGCAACAATCAGCTGTTGTATAAAAAATATATACCGTGGCCAATTTTTTAGGTACAGCCAGCAATAATGTCTATCAACATCTATCACCATACTCTTGATTTATTGAGGCAATGCAATGGATATTTAGACATATCTTTATATGAATGTGTTGTGTTTTCCAATAGCAACAATCAGCTGCTGTATTAAAAATATATACCGTGGCCAATTTATTAGGTACACCCAGCAATAACATCTATCAACATCTGTCATGATACTGTAGATTTATTGAGGCAACGCATTGGATATTTAGACATATCTTTATGTGAATGTGTTGTGTTTTCCAATAGTAACAATCAGCTGCTGTGTTAACCCTTTCATGCACAAATTATGAGAACCTTAATCAATTTTTTTTCCTGAGTTTTTTTATTCCTCTTTAGGCATGAAAAAAACAATACGATTGAAAATTTTCTTGTGAAAAATTTAAAAAAAATAAATGAAATAAAAATAATTTTAAAATGTAAAAAATACATAAAAAAAAATAATAATGAAAAAAAAAAAATTCTTATGAACCTATTTTTCATGAAGTTGCAAAAATGTCCACTCAGCTGGACACCACACGTTTAATTTTTGACACACAGAAACATGTATTTACTGATAAATTATGTGAAAACTATGGAGAGGGCTTGTGATTCTGGGGGTTTATGCTCAGGAGAGATCTACATAATGTTACCAATTCATGTCAGAAAAGATATGTAGTGTCTTAAAACTTTAATAAAGTTATGTGTAAAAAAAAAAAATAATAAAAAACAAAACAAAACAAAACAAAAAGAACAACAAAACCCATGAATATACAAGAGAACAGCTCTAGAATTGCTGTCCACTGTAGTGACCAGTATGCATGAAAGGGTTAAAAATATATACCGTGGCCAGTTTATTAGGTACAGCCATCAGTAACATCTATCAACATCTATCATGATACTGTGGATTTATCGAGGCAATGCATTGGATATTTAGACATATTTTTATGTGAATGTGTTGTGTTTTCCAATAGCAACAATCAGCTGCTGTATTAAAAATATATACCATGGCCAATTTATTAGGTACAGCCAGCACTAACAAGCTATACCTAGTACGGCTGATAAGTATATTTTACCAAATTTATTAACCCTTAGGGGTCCACGGTCATGGCCCTTTGATTGAATCGCATGACATTTTCAAAACGTCGTAGTGTCAGAAGTCGGTCACACATGGGGACAATTGCATTGAAAGTGCAGACTTGAAACCCTCTCCCACTTTATATTTGATGTTGATAGAGTAAATACAACCAGAGATATGATGGTTTGAATCCGGAGCAAGCAAACATGAGTAAAAGTATGAAAATGAGGTAGTGGTGGTGGTGGTGGTGGTGGGGTTATATTTCTGACCATATCTTGGTCATTTTTTGTCCTTTTTCAAAACGGAAAAAAAAAAAAAAAAAAAAAAAAAGGCAGAATCTGCGGATTCTAATCCACAGGTAAGGGTGAGGATGACCCCCACCTGAACTGGATTTGGAAACCAGGAGGACCGGGGGTGGGGTGGGGGGTGAGAAAACGCCTATGTAAAGATATGCTTTTATGTCAAATATTTGAGTATAGTTTTAATTTATTACAATTTTGATTTTATATACCTAATATTTGGAACAAATATTCACTTTTAAGTCTTTGAAAAGGTTCGTTAAGCATCTGTGTGTTACTTATGCAATAAATTATATACATTTTTCAAATCAGATTTTATATTTTTTGTATTTTTTGGCCTTTTGTGTTCATATAATAGGTTAAAGTGAAAAAAATGATAGACAGATTAGATAGATGAAGGTGTGCTGAAAAAAAAAAAAAAAAAACATACCAAACATGCGTATCATAAACATTTCTTTATATAGTATATAAAGGCAAAATCTAAAATACTCAAAAACAGTCAAAATAAGCTCAGACACCTAAGGGTTAAAAAGCCTGTTTCCTGATGTGTGTGACTGTTCTTTTTGCACAGATTTTCCATTTTAAAAACTTTAAAATCCAAATGAAATTTAAGCTGCAAATGTTTTGAATACAGTTTTGACAGATCTTATAGTTTATTGGATTGGAATGCAAATCTTAATGAACTAGAATTAATCTGTTTAACAAATTTATACTGATCTTAATATAATGAAGATATAACTATACTATTCTATATATTTATTCTAGTTATTGTATCTTGGAGAGAAGGGTGCAATATGTGAACTAGGTGTAATTCATAATTGTGATTATGCTGACTTTAACAGTTGTTTTGTGATTGTATGTGTCTGAATGTGTAGCACTGTTGTCCAAAACAAATTTCCTGTATGGGACAATAAAGTTTATCCTGAGCCTCATCCTAATAACAAAACCAACATAGAATAAATAATCATGAATTTAACCCCCAGCCAGTATAATGATGCAGTGTGTGGCTTTCAGTCTCATCAAAAAATAGATTAAAATGGTTCTGTTAATGTTTCATCTAATATGGATAAGTGTCAATTTAACAAGCTCTAGCTCTAAAACAGTACATGTCATACTATAATGAATTTAAAGCCCACTGCACCTTGTACAAGAAAATGCTGAAAGTATTAACTTTAGGTGTAAAGCCATTAGAGTTACATGGAATGGAAGAAAAACAAAGCCACTAAAAAAAAAAACAAAAAACAAACAAAAAACAAAAAACATCAGCAAATGCTTGTATTCACTCAATACATTCATTTACAATTATTGCCTTTTTTTGTCCAGTATAGACATGAAATAGGTTTCATAACGTGATTGAATGCTGCAGAGACCCTGTTTCAGTAATGTTGAAGACCATTATGTTTGTTGTTTTCCTTTCAGAAATAGAAACTATTAACATTAATGCACTTTTTAAAACAAATGTAACAAAGTGAAGTTATAGACGACACTCTTAAGCAGTGGCGGATCCAGAAAAAATGGAAGGGGGTAGGGGGGGGTGCAAGAGAACGGTGGGGGTTCAGCGTCGGAGTCCTGGTGGGGATTCAAGGGGGCGAAGCGAAGCAAAATTAACATTATAAATGTTTCAAATCACATAAAAGTGTATTTTTTTAATGATCATACACTAATAAAATGAATACAGTTTAACCTCATTAATGTGACCACTTTTTAGAAACAACAGGACACAGTAGAGGTACAGCATAGGCCTGTGTTTGACAGCTGTGTGGGATTCACTCAGTCACTGTCTGCGTTCAAACATATTTAATATTCAGTTCATACAGTTCTATAGTTCAGACTGTGTAATAATACATTCATACCTTCTGTGGCTGACTGCTTGTTTTTCATACAGACCCAAATCCTGCTTGAATAGACAGTAGTCTGTTCATGATTAGACGTTAGTATAGTTTAGATTAAACTCCATTTACCATATATACAGGGTGGGGAAGCAAAATTTACAATATTTTGAGGCAGGGATTGAAAGACAATTAGTTTATTGAAAGTCATGAGAATTTATTTGCCACAAGAAAATGTACATAATAGAAAATGTTTTTATTCTATGTGTCCTCCTTCTTTCTCAATAACTGCCTTCACACGCTTCCTGAAACTTGCGCAAGTGTTCCTCAAATATTAGGGTGACAACTTCTCCCATTCTTCTTTAACAGTATCTTTAAGAAAGTCGACATTGCTGTGTGATGTTCTATTGGTAGCATGTTCTAAAACGCCCCAAATAGCAGAATCCAGAGGGTTTAGATCTGGGCTAGAAGGCGGCCATAAACATGATTCCCAAAAATTGCTAAAGTTGGATTTGTTGCTGTTGTCAACAAGTGTTTTGGTGTTCTT
Organism: Sphaeramia orbicularis; assembly: GCF_902148855.1. Lineage (NCBI taxonomy): Eukaryota > Metazoa > Chordata > Actinopteri > Kurtiformes > Apogonidae > Sphaeramia > Sphaeramia orbicularis. The sequence goes on along the minus strand of NC_043972.1, from coordinate 43,242,807 downwards.
GTGTAAGATTTTAACTTCAAATCCTATTTTACTGCATTTCTAACGGTCTTGTTGTCTACCTCAAGTTCAATTGCCATTTTTCTCATGGATTTGGTTGGATCCTTTAGGATTTTGGATTTGAGAGCTTTAATAAAAGCTTTGGTACGTTTTTTGTTGCTTCCTCCACTTCCAGACTTTCTCGTAATAGTTTTGCTCATTGTCATTCTCTTCTTTACATTATAAACAGTCTTTATGGACACTCCAACTATTTTTGAAATCTCCTTTAATATATCTTACATTTAGGGATGGGAATTGAGAACCAGTTCTTTTTTGAGAACTGGTTCCCAGTAGCTCGATTCTTTGGAATCGTTTGCCTGCCTGCTTAACGATTCTGCCAAACCAATCAAATCACTCAGTCAATCAAATTTTATTTATATAGCGCCAGATCACAACAAAAAGTTATCTCATGACACTTTATATATAGAGTTGGTCAAAACCAGACTCTAAGCCAATTTACAGAAACCCAACAGAATCTAGTATTCTAGACTCAGTATATTCAGTAGCTCGATTCCTTGGAATTGTTTGCCTGTCTGCTGAACGATTCTGCTTATCGATTCTGCCTTCGTTGTGCATGCGCGATGACGTCACACGTACGCTGCATTGTTTTGGTTAGAACGTGGCCAACATGGCGTTGAGGCAGAAACGGTCTAAAGGGACGACACCAGGTCCACTTACTTGGAACACTTGCAAAGCTTCCATGTCTTCAAAAGGGTGGAATCCCTCCAATATCCTCAAACATTTGTCCACAGCATGTGATTCATTTACAGGAATGTCACATATTTGATACTTAGCGGCGCTTGTGAATGTAGCGGCAGAGTGAACGCCGGTTCCGGTGTGGGCAACAAACATCGTAACTCCTCAAATACAAGTTTCCGTAGGTAAGAAGGGAAAGGAAATGAGGTGCACAACAACGGGAGACAAGCCGAGCCGAGTCGAACCGGTTCCACGTAAATGCGGCAATAGAGGAATTAGGGGCCGTTTACACGGCGTAGGCTTCAGTCGACTCCAAGAAGATTTCATCGCGGATTAGCCTTCTGTTAACATGGAAACGGTGCCTAGAGTGCCTGAATCCAGAAACTTTTGATACCAGGGTCCAGGGTGGAATGTTATCGATACGCTCCGCATTTCAGCTCCGTGTTAACACGAATCGGAACGTTCCGGAGTAAAATATGGCATCACCGCATGCGCGCGCAGCCAAGAACCACCAGTTAACCCACTCCAGGCCAGTTGGTGGCGGTAATGTGCCTCCAAGTTGGTTTGCCGGCCTCTATGACACAATAAAGCTGCAGAAAAAGAAGGAACAACCACAACAACAATGGCTGGTTTCAGAACAACATACGTGCTGCTAACTGTGCTCAGCTCGTCTGTCCAGACAAAGAAGTCCTGCGTCTTTGTACGACCACTCGCCATTGTTGTTAGTAAATAGCGTTGTCCGCCTCGTCTTCTTCTTCTTCTTCTCCTCATTTAAAGGCTGTCTAAACCGGAAATCGTTTGTGCGCAGGCGCGTGTTTTACCGCCACTGTTTCACTACAGCTCTACATCGCCAGCTACTGGTCTGGCATGGCCACTACAGCGTATTCAGCCGTTCTCGCGGACTCATGTTAACGCAGATCGTTATCATAGCAGCTTCGTCTTAACGGGGAATGATTTTATAACGCAAAGGAGAAATCTTTGTGGAGTGTTGCCGTGTAAACGTACCCTTAGTAAAGCGTCTTTAGTTTCACTTTCACTGCCCCCCCACCCAAACCGGGCCTGTCGTCATCTGTTATTATTATTTGTACATACTGTATATGTTATATTTTCTGTGCAGGGATGGAAATATAAAAGACAATTAATGCAAATGCACTTTTTTGTACTCTTTTATTCCCTAACCCAATGAGAATCAATAAGAGAATCGATAAGGAATCGGATCGATAAGCAACATCGATAATGGAATCGGAATTGTTAAATTCTTAACGATTCCCATCCCTACTTACATTGTGTAAAGGAAGGGAAAAAAAAAACATCTCTTCACTGTCGAAACTCGAAAATAATGAATCACTTGATTTTGCGATGATGAATGCGATATAGTTTAAGAAAAAACTGCATCTTTCTAATCTTTATTTTTAGCGCATTGTGATGTATAAAACAGTACATGTCGTTATCAGACTTTATCCAGGATTACTTTATCTGCTTCACCAACTCAAAAACAATGGAATCTGTAGGGAAAAGTTTTCCCCACTAATAGCGTGTGCATGCCGGAGCATTTAAGGTGCAGGCAGATGAGAAAGCTGACAGCGAGCCTCTGATCATGCGCTCCGTGGGCAAACCTGCTGTCACTGCAGGTTTCGTCCCAGTGCGTGTAATGATGGTCCTGGCTGCACAGCTCTGCATCTGCTGGAGCTGAAGCACTGACAACTGTGTGGAGGAGCACAGCGTACACACAAACTGGGTTAGTGCTTAACTCCCACTAAAAACTAGCAGGCTTAGCCGGTGACAGGGTTATAAAAGCATGGCCGTGTACAGATCATTAGGGTTTTCATAATGACATCTGAACAAGGCTAAGTACAAAAAGAGGAGAAAAAAGAAGCCCTCGAGTTTGGATGGCATCTTAAACTGAAGATAGAAGGAGCATGATCTGTTTGAGGGGCTTTTCCACCTGCCAATAATGTCATCTGATCTGCAGAGATATCCTGTTTAATAGATTCAGGTGTAATTCAGCTGCTCAGACGCCAAGTCCAACTGTCAAAATTGTGCAGAAAGTCATTTTAGAAACAGACAAATTTTATTGATCCACAAGGGAAATGACTTGGTCACAATAGCTCAGTTTCATATAAAAACACTCATATGAAAAAACACTAGTATAAAAGGAAAAAATTAAAGTGTGAAGAGATAAAAGCAATAAATAATATAAATTAGGGCTGCTCAATTATAGAATAAAAAAATAATCACGATTATTTTAGCAATAATTGAAATCACGATTATTAAAAACGATAATTTTTTTAACCTTAAAGTTGTTTATTTTTTTCTTGCAAAACAATGTAAAATGTACTCTTTAAACATAAATAAAGCTTTTAACCACTAAAACAAATCTTCAAACAAATCAATCTTTGAATGTAAATAAATATACTGTAAATTCAAGTATGTTTCCTTTTGTAAACAAATAATGCACTAGAATTAAACTGCTATAGACTTGCCATAGAACTGTAGCAATAAAAAAATAAATAAATAAAAATAACTCACGTAAAGCGCAAATTATAAATTCAAGTATGTTCAATGTAGTATGAAACATAGTAAATTCAGTGAGGTTTCAGTTAAGGCCTTCTGTATACATCAGCCATCTAGAAAATGCACGTTAGGGTTATACGGGTTAGGTTAATAGGGGAGTTGCAACGTAAAGAGATTCGGAGATTGAAGATTGCATTGCAGACGAAGTTGTAGACGGAGTTGTTTTTATGTGTTTTAGTTTTTCATAAGATTATGATAAAGGTCGCGGTGGTTCAACTTTAAATGGTTAAAAAGGTTTGTTGTGTTAGCGGTCGGTGCGGACACAACTACGAAACACTTTTTGCACGTTATGTGTTTTTGCTCTTCGTCTTCTTCATCAAACCCAAAGTGATTCCATACAATTGAATTGGACTTGCCTTTTTTGTTTACCAAGCACTTCTGCTGTGATTCTCCTGCCATTTTTCCAGACCGCTAGGTACAACTTTCCTCTTTGGGTGGACCTGCCGGCTAGCTGTTAGCTGTAACTTAGAGGGGGGGCGGGGCAGAGCAGCTCATGGTAGCTTGCATGCGTGTGAATTAAAACAACTCAAAATGAATAATCGTTTTTTCTGGATTATGCAATTTTTGTCATCGTTGAGTGTAATAATCAAAATCGTAATTGAATTTCGATTAATTGCACAGCCCTAATATAAATAGAATACGCTAATAAGGCAGAAAAACACAAGATTTGCACATGCTATAACAGGAAAATGGAAGTAAGAAAGGAAGAAATAGATTGTTAGCGTGTTCTTTTGTTGGAAGCTCCAAGAATAAATTCGGATTTGTTTCAGTCTCATTTTTAGAAATTTAATTGGACTTGATCTGATCACAAAAAAAAGCATTACTTAGTACTAAGGATCCACACCAACGAGGAAACGGATCCAGACATTCTAACGCACATCACTTTTATAATCCTTGTAAACTGATCCCCAAACTATGGGCCGACCCCTTGCGGGCTAGGTGGGTCAAAGTCAAAAGTCAAAAAGATGTGATACCTTAACTCTATGTAAAACCCTATATTAACAGTGTGTTTACATCTTATCTCTTATGATTGACAATCCTATGTGTGCATGTGTATTTAAAAGTGTATCTAAGGAAAAACTGAAGTCCTGTGTTCATAAATCTGTCAGTTTGGTATGGTGACCAAGATGTTACAACCAACCCATACTATCAAAAAAACTTACCAAGAGAAACAATCATAAAACATTAACTACTGACTAATTTGTGATTAAACTTAAGACTTCAACTGTCTAAATTAACCCTTTCATGTATACTGGTCACTACAGTGGATAGCTATTCTACAGCTGTTCTCTTGTGTATTCATGGATTTTTTTTTTTTTTTTTTTTTTACACATATCTTTATTAAAGTTTTAAGACACTACGTATCTTTTCTGACATGAATTGGTAACCTTGTGTAGATCTCCCCTGAGCATAAACCCCCAGAATCACAAGCCCCCCCCCCATAGTTTTCACACAATTTATCAGTAAATACATGTTTCATTGCTTCAAAAATTAAACGCATGGTGTCCAGCTGATTATTATTATTATTATTATTATTATTATTATTATTATTATTATTATATATTTTTTACTTTTTTATTTATTTTATCTGTTTATTTATTTTTTATTTTTTTTTATAAGAATTTTTTCAATCACATTGTTTTTTTCATGTTTAAAGAGAAATGAAAACACTCAGGGAAAAAAATCTTGATTAAGGTTCTCATAATTCGTGCATGAAAGGGTTAAAATAATATTTCAAGATGACAATGCACTAAAGTGGGGACATTGTTCATTATATCACTAAAAACCTTCTCTTCCTCCCTTTGAACCTTGTAAAATTCAGCAAAAACTAGCCTCAAAATTCACATTTTTTGAACTAATATGTTTATTTGACCTTTTAACAAAATCCAAGCAAAACATTTTGCCGTATCATTTTGTTTATGATATATTTTTGTATCACATTTAATACATTGGACTTATATACCTGCAGTATCAAATTAGATACACACATTTTAACACAATTTAACTGAACTATAAATAACAATGGGTTACAAAAAAATGTTTTTTTGCAAGTTGTCTAGGTTTTTTCAACTGAATTAGGACCATTTTGCACCGCTAAATCCAAAAATGACATCTGTTTTTTCTCAATCAGGTCAGGGTTTTTTTTTTGCTAATTTGATTTTGAAAAATTTGATCTTCTCACAAAATATAATAATAAATACCAAAATAAGATTGGTAAGCACACTTTATGAAACTTGTGACTTGATTCCTGTTAGGTACAATGGTGTATTCACCGCAGATCAGGCTTATTTTTGCAAGATCTTCTAGTCGAAGCCATTTCATTCACCTGTAATATTAAAAAAAACAATCATAAATTGGCAAAAGTAAAATCTTCAGAACTTGTTTATTGCAAGAAATATGAAAGAATTTTCATATGATGTGAAAATGCCCATAAATGTAAGCAAAAATGTTAAAAAGCCAATATGTAGCATAGTTCAGAAAGTTGACCTGATTGAGCAAAATGAATGTGATTTTTGGATTCAGCACACCAAAATTATCCAAAATCAGCTCAAAAAACTTAAACAATAAATTTGTTGTTGACCAGTGTAATCAATGATCAAGTAACTATGCATTGTTTCAGTACATGTACTTTATTTAAAAAAAAAAAAAAAAAAAAAGAATAACAGTATAAATGTTCGTAACGTAACTATTTGACAATTACCAAAGACTTTCCTGTGTGTGGACGATCTAAGATTTGCGGCCATATTGAAAAGGCCAAAAAAAAAAAAAAAGATGATATTCCACCAGGGAGCAGGAAACAAATATCAGGTCATAAATAACTGATTTTTAATGAAAGTATTGACCTGGTTGATTAGATAAAGGTCTCAGAACCCGGCGTAGCAAATATGATACAAATGGTTTTAAAGGGTCAAGATTAGAATGAGTACCTGTCAGTGAATGCATCATTTCCGTGCAGGGATTATAGGCAAGATGATAAAAAAAAAAAAAAACGGTTACAAAATATATGATGAAGCGGAAGGATTATAAGGGATTGAACTCTATTCTACTGTAAGATTCAATCACAGACCGATGGATACGAAGCTGAAGGTCACGTAGGCCCTTCATCTTCTTCCTTTTGTGACGTTCCACCATTAGAATAATCAGACTGTGTGTTTATGTAATCGGTAAAGTCTCATCTGGGTGGTGTGACGTAGTAGAGCCGGAGTCACTCTGATGATGATGATGTTGCTGCAACCTGAGACACGGAGTTTGGCGTATAGTAATCAGGATTTTGGCAGTTTTAATTGTAAGCGTTTCCTGCCAAGCTCTTAAGCTCATGGCGGTATTAAGAAGTGGATTCGGCTCCATTCACTTATTTCAGGGACTATTAATACACAGTCTTTTTTTTTTTTTTTTTTTTTTTTTTGCTTTGCCTCTCTTCTCTCCGCCTGAATATTTTACTAAGCTCCACAACGTCTCGCTTAACTCCTCCCCCGAGCGCTAACATGTCCGCCCATCTCTTCATACATCATCTACGACTCATCATCAGACTTTGACTTTCGGCGATAGACTTTTCCAAATCCTCCTCAGACTCTTGCACGCGAACATTCAGTTTTGGCTTCGTGCATATTTATCACTCACCAGTAGCTCTTTAGTATCGTCTTTTGCGAGGCACGAAATCAAACGCTTGTGTTTACATTTGAGAATATGCTTTGTCGGAGTTTTTCAGAGTTGCAGTTGTTTGGTTCTTTCACACAGTGACACCCCACAGAGCTGGAGTCTATCTGTTCATGCAGGGGAGTGGACTACCTGAAAGCAGGACTGCAGATGGAAGCTAGGAAAAAAATTTATAGAAACATAAACAGATAAAATATAGGAGCAGCGTTTAAGTCAACATGCAGAGTGGTAATGGTAGTGAAATGGTACAAATGTAGTAGTCTGTGACTCAGTAACCTGATTTAATGAAGTCCTCTGTTCTGTAGAACTGGTGAAAAATACATCATGGAGGCTCATGTTTGTCGTTTTACAAAACAGAGGAGTTTTTTTTTTAAGAAAACAGCTCAAAGTGTCATCAGTTTGAAGCGTTTTTGGAGGAGAGTGAGATTCAGTCTGCCAGATGGACTCCAGTCATCCATCCATCCATCTGTTCATCCATCCATCCATCCATCTGTTCATCCATCCATCCATCCACCTACCTACCTAACTACCTACCCATCATCCATCCATCCATCTACCTCCCTACTTACGCATCCATCCATCCATCTACCTACCTACTTACCATCCATCCATCCATCTGTCCGTCCATCCATCCATCCGTCCGTCTGTCCATCCATCCATCTACCTACCTACTTACCCATTCGTCTGTCCGTCCGTCCGTCTGTCCATCCATCCACCCATCCATCCTTCCACCTACCTACTTACCATCCATCCATCCATCCATCTGTCCGTCCATCCATCCGTCCGTCTGTCCATCCATCCATCTACCTACCTACTTACCCATTCGTCTGTCCGTCCGTCTGTCCATCCATCCATCCACCCATCCATCCTTCCACCTACCTACTTACCATCCATCCATCCGTCTGTCTGTCCGTCCATCTGTCCATCCATCTACCTACCTACCTACCTACTCACCCATCCATTCATTCATCCATCCATCCATCCATGGTGAGATGCAGACTTTTAATGGTAGTGAAATGCAACACATGTAATAGTCTGTGACTCTGTAACCTGATTTAGTGAAATCCTCTGTTCTGTAGAACTAATTAAAAATACATCATGGAGGCTTATGTTTCCCATTTTATAAAACAGAGGGGAGTTTTTTTTTTTTTTTTTTTTTTAACAAAACAGCTCTAAAGTGTCATCAATTTTAACCATTTCTGGAGGAGCGTGTGCTTTAGTCTCCCAGATGGACTCCAGTCTCATGGATGACATCTTTTCTTTCTTTTTACTTTAAAGCTGCCGTTTTAGTGACGACTGTAACCTACTGTACAAGTAGATACATGTATTGGAATAATAAATATCCTGTCATACAATATACTTGTACTCCTGCTGACAGGTGTTCCACTTCTAGCACATCTGTCCCTGCATAGTTTATAATTCATGCTATTGTGCCTTCTAAGTGTTTCAAGTCAAAGTTTCGCTTGACTCTCCAAACTAGTTTTTTCTCTAAATTTTGGGCTTCAATAAGCAGTGCAGTAGTACAATAAACAGCATTCCTTTCTTCGCAATCTCTTAGCAACGGCCATTTCTGCATAAAAAAAAGGAGGTTTTTGGCCTTTTCAACACCAGAACTCCTGCTGATTCTTTATCTCAGTTGACCTCATCAGAAGCGTGGAATTGCACTGGCACAGGAGGGTCTGTCGTTTTCTTTTTGAAAAACGGTGTGATATTTTCTTTTAAGTGTCAACTGGTGCTTCAAGTTATAAAATTAAGTGGCACTGTTTCCAAAAATGAAAACGATTTATTTGCAACAGGGAGCACTGCCTTAAAAGCAGGCTTTCTCAGCTGGTGGGTTTTGACCCAAAAGTGGGGCATTTATTTTGAAGATGTGAAAGATATGGAGTGGGCCGAGTATAACGCCCTGGAAACACCAAGAGGTGACTGAAAAGTGACAAGTTTACATCGTCATGAAAGATGTTCATGCATCTATCTATCTATCTATCTATCTATCTATCTATCTATCTATCTATCTGTCTGTCTGTCTGTCTGTCTGTCTGTCTGTCTGTCTGTCTGTCTGTCTGTCTGTCTGTCTGTCTGTCTGTCTGTCTGTCTGTCTGTCTGTCTGTCTGTCTGTCTGTCTGTCTACATACAAACGTCATGTAACCATAAAAATAACCCCAAATCTAACATATTATTTGGTTCTTAGATAAAGAATTCAAGATTTAAAAAAAAAAGAAAAAATAGATTGAGAAGTGTTAGACAATTTATCTTGTTTTAAGAGGTCATTTAAGTGTTCATGCATCTTTTCGTAGTCATGCTTATTTCTAAATTTAACAATCTTAATTCAAGAAATCTTGTCCAG